>NW_008335836.1:726377-733943 GCF_000622305.1 Nannospalax galili | reverse complement strand
TTATTTATTTATTTGATGAGAGGCTTTATATTTTTTCTTGGCTTTTTGCATGAATTACTTTTCTGTTGCTGAGATAAAATACCATGACAAAATCGACTTAAGGAATAGCTTATTTTGGTTTATGGCTCCAGAGGGCTAGATGCCCATAAAGGCAGGAAAGGCATGGTGGTGGGAGGGAATTGAGAGAGTACATGGTTATTTCTCAGCCATATACAGGAAACAGAACAGGCAAGTGACAAAAGACTGTAAACACTGAAAGACACCGCCCCCACCAGTGGCCAGGCTCCAACTCTTAAAGATTCTATAACCTACCCAAATAACCCCACCAACTGGGGACCAAGTGTTCAAATACAAGAGCCTACGAGAGACATTTTTTATTCAAACCACAACACTAATTCAATACCCTTTTCCTTTACTTGTATTTGTAGTTCATGATTCAGTCCTAGCAGATTAAATATGTCAAGGAATTTATCCATTTCCTCTAGGTTATTTGACTGTTGGTATATAATTGTTTATAATTTTTCTTATTGTTGCTTGGGTTTTGATGGTATCAGAATGTCTTCCTTTTCAAAATTTTAATGAATGTTGAGAAACAGACATAAAATATCAGTCAATACTTCTGCGGAATATGTACTGCTCTGTTGAAATAAGTTAAGAAAGAAGGAAGACATGATTTTTATCAGGTGTATGTGTTTGTTGGTAAGATAGGATCATTGAGTGGAAGCATGGGAGACAATAGACTTCCACAGGATACATAAAATGATTAATACAGCCATACTGGTCCACAAGAAACCAAAATGGTAAGAATGCCCTGTCTATATGCACTTAAATAAATGTGGCAAATTTTCATTTTTATTATAATAACAATTCTTTTCAAATAATTTATTAAGTGTAATCCCAAGTAAAACTTTAAAAAATATTTTTACATTTATTTTGTTTTGTTTGTGTATGTTTGTTTGTGAACATGTGCACACAGGCATGCAATCACACACATATAGAGGGCAGCGGCAATATATGGGAGTCAATTACTTCCTTCCACAATGTGGTCTCCAGGGATAGAACACAGGCCATCAGTTTTAGTGGCAAGTGCCTCTACTTGAGGCATCTCTCTGGCCCCCAAATAAGACAGTTTTTGGTGTTTAGATCTTAAATTGTGGTCATCAGATTGCACTTAATGAATGCATTACATCATTCAGCAAAGTTAACCACAGAAGTATGGCAATGCCACTCTGATCTGACTAAGAACACAAGGTTCCAAGGTTCAGTGTTGAGTCATGTTGTGGGGTGCTTCACCAGAGAAGACACTCAGACAAAGTTTTGCCGAATGAAATTATTGGAGGGCCAGCAAACTACACAAGAGTGTGGAAACCCAAGTGCAGCCCTGAGCCATCTCTAGGGTAATCTATTGTACAGAGAAACCATAACCAGGGGTGAAAAGTTTAAGCTCTCAAGCTTATAGGTGGAGAGCCTCCTTAACAATTTCTATTATATTAAGCAACAATTACTATTCTGCAGAAACAAGCCAAGTATAACCTACAGAAGCCATAAATCTGCAGTCACCGTGTGCACACTGGAACACTCAGACCTATTCCCAAGACAACTGGGGTCCAGTTGATATATGTTCCCATGCCCTAGGCCAATTGCCTGATAATTTCAGCAGCTAGAGTCGATTTAAACTTTAGCATGGCTTAGCTATAGTCAAGAAGGTGCCATATCACAATCAGACTTTTCTGTAGAAGAAGACATTTTGGAACAAATGAATATTTTCCTGATGTAATACTTTAAGAGAAAGATAACAAGGACATCATTGTTCGTACTTGTGCTACTCTAATTGGAATCCCAGGCCTAGAATTAGATTGGGATCCCCTTCTAATTCTCATTGCTATGATTGGACATTCTTTGGTTTTGTTTATTATCAAATCAGAGTGAAGCTTTCATTAGCCTATGCACATCTCTCTAGGCATGGTAGGAGCCACAGATACTCCCTTGTTAACAGCATTGTAACCGAGATTCTTGGAACATTCTAATTCAGTGTGCCAGGAATATATTTTGAATCTTGCTTGCTTCAAATGTGGCTCATCTATACATTTTAGTGTAGAGTCAGGCATTCTGCCAGCCATGGCCCTGGGCTGTTAGGCAGCCATCTACTACCAGCTAAGACACGGCACCATCTTCATCCCACAGTTGATCATTAAAATAGAAACTGCTATAATATTCAAGACTCCTATTCTTCTATCCCCAAGCATTACACCAATAAGGTTTCAACATCAGTTTCAAATTTATCACATAGTAATGATCTCCTACTCCTACTGTAATCATGCAGCCATTGTCAAACTAGCTACAGGAAACGTCATGGTTAATAAAAATCTATGATTTGTGTGTGGTGTTTACTGTCGTAGGGTTTGACCTCATATACATCACACTGTCATGCATCCAGATATTACTAGTTTTCTCTCTGCCCCAGAAGGAAGCTAGGTTTAAGGCCTTCACACCTGCATTGCTCACATCTGTGTTTTCCTTCAGTTTTACCTACTGGCCCTCGTCTCCTTCTTCACACACAGGTTGGTGCCCACATCCCTGCTTCTACGCACATCCTCTTTTTGAGTACGCTGCTTCCTCTGTCTCCCAATCCCCTTGTCTATGGTGTAAAGACTGAGCAGATCTGCATTAATGTGGCAGAAGTATGCTGTAAATAATCCACCTTGGTTAGCAGTGGCACCCTTTACTCTTTGTAAAGAAAGCAAAAAATTAACTCATATTATTTGAATTTTCTTTTTTTTCCATCTAATGAGTTTGTGAAACTTACCAGCACAGTAGTTGGTTTCAGATGTCAGACTTCATGATATCTATCAGTCAATGGAATTGGTCGCTCTACCTGAAAAGAGGAAAAATGCTTAAAAAATAATGAGCATGCCTTCACATATAAGACAGAATGCATGGAACCTGGTGGGGGAAGAGCTGTGGGGTGTGGATGGGGGAGGGAGTCTGAATATGATTAAGATTTATCTTCTGATAAAAAAATCTATTGTCTGAAATGCACAAAAATTCAGTAAAAAATAGATCTAAAAATAATAAGTATTTTCTTTCCCTTTCATTTGTTTTAAACAAAACCCATCTTTTTCCCCCTTTGATATTAAGTTGAGTGACACTGCTTCTTTCTTGTCTGAGAAATTCACATGCACATGTAATGTATTGGCATCAAATCCACCCCATTCGCTCCCCTCCAACTCCAACACTTCCTCCATCCCTTCCCTTCATCTTTTTCCCTTCTAATTTTTTTTTTTACTATTTTTTTTAAAACACATTAAGTCACTTAGTGATTCCAGTATGTGCTTGGTTGTAGTGCCATCTACTGGAGCATGGGTAGCCTCTCAGGGCCACACCCCTGAAGAAAACTGACTCCCCACTTCCCTCAGCAGCCATCAATTACCAAGAGCCCCTCAGCTAGTGGTGGAACTTCATCACCTATGCTAGCTGGGATACGGGCTGGCTTAATCTTGTGCAGCTCTGTGCGTGCAGACACAGCCCCAGTGAATTTATGTTTCACAGCTGTTGCTCTCTTGTGACTAGAAGGAAATGTTGCTTCCGTGTAGTCCTTCATCACCTATGTTTCTTCAAATCTTTTGACCCCCTCCTGTTCCATGAACCTTGAGAGAAGAGCATGTGATAAAGCTGCCCCATTTAGGGCTAAGAACTTCACAATCTCTTATTCTCTATATGTTAACCAGCTGTGAGTCCTGTAGAAATCCCCATCCACTGCATAAAAGAAGTGTCTGTCCGTTTTTCATAGTCACTGATTGAGATCCTTCTTTCAGAATCTCTCTCCAGAGGTATCACACATTACTCATCTGTCACTGATTGTAAATCCACACAAGACTCACTATTCTGGAGTGTCAAGGCACTTAACAAAAGCAAATAATTCATTCGCTTTTTTTCCCTTGAGAATCCTAGTACTTAAAAACAAATGAAACACATCATCACTGGTTTATTATCACAAAGAAAACGTTTTATGGCTCTCATGAGATAAAGTTCAAGATTTAAAATATCTTCCCAAGACCATTTGTAAGTTCCAGGTACAGAGACCAGTAGCATCAAATATTGCGTTGTGCACATCAATAATGTTTTTCTTCTACCTTCCATCATTTGCTTCTCACTGAAATTAACTGATTGCACATTATTACATATCTACAAGATTACAATTACTCTGCTAGAAAACACAGCTACAGTATTAAATTTGAAACAAGACTTAAATGTCTTGAGTTTATAATAGTGTTTATAAATTTAGAGAAGCATTGGGCAGGGCTTTGCCAGGGAGGCAGTATTTCACAGCTCTCTGCCTGTCCTTCTGCCTTTATGTTCTTTCCTTCTCTTCTGCATCTTTTCAGTATAATGATTGCTTTTCTTGGGAGATGAGGGAATTCTCTGTATGAAGGAAATACTCTATTTCTTGATAAAATAGAGAATAATATATTGATCAGACTATAAGCTATAGCCTCCAAACGGACAACTGATCTGAACAGACACTTCACAAAAAGCAAATTATTTGCCAGTGGATATGTGAAAAGATATTCAGGAATTTTAGCTGGGGGATGAAGAAGGAATTATAATTAATACTGTACTAATAATCAGTTTTGCCACAGTAAAATGGATATAATAATAGTGGTAATAATAATAATTAATAATTGATGGGGAGAAAGGGGGGAAGAGAACATTTACACACCATTTATGGGAATGTTAGTTACTCCAGAAACTATCAAATTCTATAAGGAAGTTTCTTAAAAAACTAAAACCAGAACTTCCACCTTCAACACATCTTAAATTTCATATGAAATTACAAAAAACTGTAGATAATCCAAGCAATCTTGGGCAAAAAGAGCAATGTTGGGAGCCATCACCCTACCAGATCTCAAACTGTATTACAGAACTAGAGTTATAAAACAGCAGGTCATTGGCACAGAAACAGAAATGTAGATAAGTGGAACAGAATAGAAGACCCAAACATGAGTATCTACAATTTCAATCACCTGATATTTGACAAAGGTGCCCAAAACACTCAATATAGGAAAGATAGCATATTTAAAAATGATTCTGGAAAAACTGGATGTCTGCTTGGAAGAGAATGAAATTAGACCCTTATATTTAACCCTGCACAAAGGTCAATTCCAAATGGATCAAAAACCTCAATACAAAACCAGAAACTATGAAACTGCTAGAGGAAAACCTAGACAGTATCCTACAAGATATAGGTGTGGGGAAGGACTTTCTAAATCAGACACCAGTTGTTCAGGCATTAAGGTCAACTAACAAGTGGGACCTCATTCAATTGACAAGCTTCTGTACAGCAAAAGAAACAACCAAAGAAATGAAGAGGAAACCGACTGAGAGGGTAAAAAGAACCTTCACCTGCTACAAGCTGACAGAGGATTAATATCCAGAATGTAAAAAGAACTCAGAAAACAAAGAAACAAGAAAGTAAATGACCCAATAAAAACATGGGCTAAGGACCTAAACAGAGACTTCTCAAATGAAGAAATAAAATGGATATGAAACACCTTAAAAGGTGCTCAACATCTTTAGTAATTAGAGAGATGCAAATAAGAACCAGTTTAAGATTCCAGCTTACTCCAGATTGGTTAGGATCAAGCAAACAGATGCGCCGAATGCTGGAAAGGAGGTGGAGAAAGGGGAATACTCATTCACTGCTGGTGGGAATGCAAATGTGTGCAACCACTGTGGAAAGCAGTGTGAAGAACTCTTAACAAACTAAAATTGAATCTACCATATAATTCAGTTATACCATGCCTTGGCATATATTCAAAGAACTCATCCTATTGTAGAGATAACTGTACTTCCATGTTTGTTGCTGCTCTTTTTACAATAACTAAGAAGTGAAAACAACCTAAATGTCCCTCAACTGATGAATGGATAATGAAAATCTGTTACATCTACTCAATGGAGTTCTACTGAGTAGCAAGGAAAGATGAAATTATGAAATTTTATGGTAAATGGCTAGA
Organism: Nannospalax galili; assembly: GCF_000622305.1. Classification (NCBI taxonomy): domain Eukaryota; kingdom Metazoa; phylum Chordata; class Mammalia; order Rodentia; family Spalacidae; genus Nannospalax; species Nannospalax galili. The sequence continues at coordinate 727,929 of NW_008335836.1, read as the reverse complement.
GCTGGCAATTGTGATACTAAGTGAAGTAACAAAGACTCAGAAAAGCAAGCCACATATGTTCTCTGTCTACTGCATATCTTAACACCAATTCCTCTCATGTGATTATATATCCTGATGTAACAGCGGGAGCCAGGTTGGAAAGGAAGCACAAAAGTAAAGGGAAAGAAAGACCAGAGAGAGGGGATAGTAAGCAACAGGTTTTATCAAGAGGGAAATGGGGAAAATGGGGGCCTTCAACTGAGAAGAAAGGAGAGACAACATATAAGGATACATGGGGGTAAGGTAAAGGGAAAGACGGAACTCAAGACTCGGGGAGTGGGGGGGGCAATAATAGGAGACAGCTATTTTCAAGGGGAAGATGGGGGAAATGGAGACAGTTAAACTGGGGAGGAAGAAGGGAAGTTAGATAGGGAGAGAGAGAGGAGATAATAAACTTTAGGTGGCATAAAAATCCAGAGGGATGGAAGCAACCGAAATGTCCTTCAATTGACGAATGAATAATGAAAATGTCGTTCGTTTATACGATGGAGTTTTACTCAGCAGTAAAGAAAAATGAAATCATGAAATTTGCAGGTAAATGGATGGAACTACAAACTGTTATAGTAAGTGAAGTAACACAGACTCAGGAAAAAAATCGACACATGTTCTCCCTCATATGTGGATTCTAGAACCAGACCCTGATAAATGAGTATGTACCCAGACATAACTACAGAAACCAGGACAATAGAAAGGAAACGGGGAGGTAAAGGAAAAGAACGAAACTGAAAGAGAAGAACAGTAGGAAACAGGCATTAATAAGGGAGATATGGATAAAAATTGGGTTATTTTAAGGGAGGGGGAGGGAAGGGTATACAAGGAACCGAGGGGATAAAGGGAAAGAAGGAGCTTAGAGAGTTAGGACCATAGGAGAAGGGTATTAGTAAGGGAGAAAGAGGGAAATGGGGGCACCTTAAGTGGGAAAACCATGGTGGAGGGGTGAGACAATGCTACAGATAAACAATGCCTAGCTAGTTTTGAAAACCACAGGGAACCATATTACTCCTACAAACTACTGACAAATTATACACAGCAAATCAAGAAATATATGTCGAGGTAAGGTTTATCTGAGAACAACTGATCTTGCCTAAGATTTAGCTACATGACACACAGTAATTAAAAGTACCAGACTGGTGGAACTAAACTTCTTGGGTGTTTAATAGACATACTTTGAAGCCTACACTTATTTGGTCAGAGGGACATAAAGGACAGTTTTTTCTCTTTGCCCTCCTAGGTCGATAAGTTCCAGGGGACTATGAGCATCTCTCAAAATGTCTTGTAACTGTGGTGGATCACCTATCCTATCGTTCAAGGTGACCGTGGAGACCCCATGAGATGGACTTGAACCAGTGTGCAGTCTACAAAGAGGAAATATTTCCTCCATGCTTCCAAGTGAAGCCAGCCACGGTCGAGCAGGACCTTTGACTTATCTTCACATAGGTGGAGCTGGTAAAAGAAAGGAGCCAGGGGCTCCTCCCAAGCCCATGTGACCCCTGAGGAACAGATCCTTAAATGA
>NW_008335836.1:725126-725737 GCF_000622305.1 Nannospalax galili | reverse complement strand
ATACACACTCACACGCATAAAAAAATCAACAAATTTTTAAAAAATGTATTATATTTGAGGAGTGAGCATGGAAATTTACATCCTGCTAATGAGTAGACGTGGTAAACAATACCATTGAAATCTACCCAATGACTTTATAGACATACACAGGCTCCAAGGAGCCAAGTGCAACCAACTATGACTAGTAATAATCAGATATACACAGATTAGAGATACAAGTGCCAACATCTCAGTTTTAGTAACAAAAACAATGAGTCTTTCTGCAAGGAACAATATATTCTAAAATGAAATGGCAATATTTTTTAATGGTTAAAAACTCATTCAATTTTATGTCTTACAGGGCTTATTCTGAGCTCAATAATATATAAGTATATTAATTCAACTGTGAACCTAGAAATTTGCACCCACTTGTGAAAGAGATGTACTCTTGTTCTGGAGTGTGTTACTGAATATGTTAAATCTGTAGTGAAATGCTTCTTCTAAAAAAAAGAAAAAAGATATGTTTGGAAAAAATCATGTGTTGAGAAGTGTGCTTAACTGACAGTTTATAGGTATTTAGCTTTTCCTAAACCTATGTAAATACAGCTACATACACACACACAAAATTGAAC
>NW_008335836.1:720175-724999 GCF_000622305.1 Nannospalax galili | reverse complement strand
ATGAAACTGTGTATTTTAATAATGAAATGGAGATCTTTTTTAAAGGTTAAAACCTCATTTAATTTTATGTCTTATAGGGTTTATACTGAGCACAATATTGTATATCTGTAATAACTCAACTATAAACCTAAAAATGTACAGCCAATTTTGTAAGAGATACATCCTAGCTCAGAAAATTGTTATTGAATATGTCAGTGCTGATGTAATGAAATGCATGTTCTAAGTATGTGGTTATAAATAAATCATTTAAAAAAATCCAGAGGGAAATGCATTAACTGAATCCTCCACGAAAAGTACACATACAATATCTGAACATGAGTGCATGTGTATACATGAAGGCTACAGTGCCAGACAGGAGAAATCTCCCTTAGAGTTGTAGGTCAGGGTAGTCCAAGTGGCTCCCAAAATAACACAGGCTATTGCCACAGCCCTAGATTACCTCCCAGAACTTGAAGGTAAAACCCTATTGTATAAACCTCCTCTCTTATATTGTTCCTATCAGACATTTGATCGTGGTGTTATAAAATGCATGTATTTCTTTCTTACATAATAGCTCCTTCTGCCTAGATTTAGGTATAATGGAACAGGCTTATGGCCTGCACAGTTTGTTGTACACTTAAAAAACTTTCAGTTAGTTTGACTGCTTTTTCAAAATATTTTTTAAAAATCTACTGAGCTTTTGTAATTTCATACAATAATTCTTTTGAAATTTAGACCCCCTCACCCATCCATGTCCTCCCTGTCCCCTCACCAGACCTCATGTATACTACCATACATGTTAAGTCCTATCCAGTCAAGCACATGTGCCCAGATGTCCTTCAGTGTAAATTCGTCCACTGGAATCTAGTCAGTCCATCTAGAGATCGTTTGTAAGACATACTCTCCCTCATCCAGCATCAATCAGTCTCCAGTAGTTTTCAGTTTAAGGCTTGCCCACCATCCATTTATCTCCTCCCCTCTGGGTCCTTGTTTAATTGAGTTGGCAGGGTCCTGTGCTCAATGCCACCATTACCACAAGTTCACATGTGGGAGCTTCCAGTGGCCTGAAAGCCTCTGCTTCCCTGTGTTCATGAACCAGACCTGGCTCTTACAATCTTTCCACCCCCTCTTCTGCAATGGTCCTGAGCCGTGGGTGAGTGAGGTTCAGAATAGAAGTCCTATCCAAGGATACACACTCTGCAGTCTCTTATTCTTAAAAACTTGGCCAGTTGTGGCCTTTTTTGTGAATCACACTATTGAATAAGGAAGGTTTACCGGTGAGAGTTGAGGGATACATTAGCTTTCCCTCTACCCCTTGTTCTATGTTCCATGAGCCTTAGGTGCAGAGATTCAACTGTAGATGTGTCATATAGTACTGGGCTTCTCTCAGACATATATTCTCTGTGTCTGATCAGTTGTAGAATTCTGCAGTAGCCTCCACTTGTTGGAAATGAAGTTTCTTTGATGAGTGATGTCTGTAAACAGTCAAATACATATGGAAGGAGAGGCCATAGATCCCAGAGAAAACCCTATCTCTGTCATATCTCTAGACAAATAAAATTTCTTACCATATGCTAAATATGGATCCTTATATTTACAGACAAACATACCATACAGCACTCATCAAAATCTTTCATAGCAGTGCTCCATGTCTCTCTTGTTAAACCCTAAAGTATGGAACACCTTGAAAACATTTGTATACTCCCATGAAAAGTCAACCTATCCATTGCATTTCTATGAGGAGTGTATTCAGTCCAGAAATGAAGGATATTTGGAAAGTTTGCATTAATTCACTATCATTATAATTATTTCATTATATAGCTATGTATCTTTGCCTGCTTGGTTAGGCATTTTAATAGCATAAGTTATCACTCACGTGTAAAACGGATTTGTTAAAGCAACAAATATTACAAATGTTATAAGGATTGAATTAGAAATCACCAATTCATAGTGTCTCCAATAGGAGATTAGAATCTGTTCCTCTGTGTAACTTTAGCCCTAAAGAATTTCAACTTAATTTCAGAATATTAAATTACAGTAATAAAAATATCATAAAAGCAAGTCTTTTTGCTTCTTCTCTCACATTCTGCCTTTATAAATTTGTGCATTATGGGTCTGGAGAGATGGATCAGTGGTTAAGAACACTGACTGTTTTTGCAGAAGCCCCAGGTTCAAATCCCAGCACCCACATGACAGCTAACAACTGTCTGTGACTCCAGTTCCAGGGGATCCAACAGCCTCTTCTGTCTTCCGTGGGCATTGCATGACAGGGGTACACTTACCTACATGCAGGCAATACACACATACACATAAAATAAAAAGAATTAAATAAAAAAATAAAAAAAAATTTGCACATTAAGGATATTCCCTATAAGTGGAATCACATGAACATGTTTATATTTGGATTTTCAAAATTTATATTTTTATTAAATAGGCATGTCTGAGCACAGGTGCTCAAGAGTCCAGAAGAGGGTGTTGGATCCCCTTCTTTCTTTCTTTCTTTTTTTTAAATTTTATTTTTTTAAATTAAGAACCACATGATTAGAAGAAGCATTTCATTACAACTTTAACATATTCAGTAACAATTTCCAGAGCAAGGATACGTGTCTTTCAAAGTGGCTGTAATTTTTAGATTCGCAGTTGGATTAATACAGTTATACAATGTTGAACTCAGTATAAACCCTGTAAGATATAAAATTGAATGAGTTTTTAACTTTTCAAAAGATCTGCATTTCATTTTAAAATATGCTGTTTCCTGCATTTTCCCCCATTAATTTTTATTTAATAACCACATACTTAGAAGAAGCATTTCATTACAACAGCATTGACATATTCAATAACAAATTTTCTGAGCTAAGATGCATCTTTTTCAAAATTGGCTGTAAATTTTAAGCTTTTCAGTTGAATTATTACAGTTATACAATATTGAACTCAGTAAGCCCTGTAAGACATAAAATTGAATGAGTTTTTTAACCTTTAAAAAATATCTCCATTTCATTTTAGAATATGCTGTTCCTTGCAGAAAGACTCATTGTTTTTGCTACTAACACTGAGATGTTGGTGCATGCATTTCTAATCTGTATGCATCTGATTATTACTAGTCATAATTGGTTGCACTTGAATCCTTTGTGCCTGTGTATGTCTATGAAGTCACTGGGTAGATTTCAATGGTAAAGTTTATCACCTCTGCTAATACATAAATTTCCATGCTTCCTCCTCAAATACATTTTAAAAAATTGTTGATTTTTTTGTGTGTATATCACACAGAACATCCCAAACCACCTTATTTGACTATATACCCACTTCCCAGATGGCACCCTCCCATAGCCTCCCTCCCCAACTAGAGCCCTTACTCTGATATCCCTGCTACTGTCTGCTGTGTTGTCAGCACCCCAGCCCTTCCCCACTACTTGTCCTTCTGGTGAATCTAGTCAGCCTGACTAGAGGTCTTTGTTTTAGGAGGGTCAGCTGTTCCTCTTCTGTCAGTAATCAGTTGTCAATAATCCTTTAGATAAGATTAGGGTCTGCTGTTCATTATCTCAGCTCTATTCTGGGTTACTATTTGGGAGTCCCTTTGGTCACCCTGGCCAACAGCTCAAAATAAGTATCTCCTATCTGGCATTGTTGCTTGTTATGTAGCCTTTAGCTATGCATTTGGGCTCTTAAGAAATTATATAGACCCCTTTAATCTTTGGTTATACTATCCTAAAACATGTTGGTTGGCTTCACTTGGAAGCATGGAGGAAATGATTCCTCTGTGTTGACCCTCCTCTTTGTAGACTGGACACTGGTTCAAGTCCATCAGGTGGGGTCTCCTCAGCCTCCTTGATTAAGAGGACGGGTGACCCACCACCATTACAGGAGACTTTAAGAGATGCTCATAGTGCCCTGGAACTAGTCAACCTAGGAGGGCAAGGAGCAAAATCTGTCCTTTATGTCCCTCTGACCAAAGTATTATAGACCTCAAAGTATGTCTGTTAAACATCCAAGAAGGTTAGTTCCACCAGTCTGATACTTTTAATTACTGTTTGTCATGTAGATAAATCTTGGGCAAAGACCAATTGTTTTCAGATAAACCTTACCTAGACATGTATTTCTTGGTCTGCTATGTATAATTTGTCAATAGGTTGTAGGAGTAATACAGTTCTCTGTGGTTTTCAAAACTAGCTAGGCATTATATCTCTCACATTGTCTCACCCCTCCACCATAGTTTTCCCACTTAATGTGCCCCCATTTCCCCCATTTTCTCCCTTACTAATACCCTACTTCTATGGTCTTACCTCTCTTGAGCTCCTTCTTTCCCTTTATCCCCTAGGTTCCTTGAATATCCTTCCTTCCCCATCCCTTAAACTAATCCAATTTATATCCCGATCTCCCTTCTTAAAGCCTGTTTCCTATTGTTGTTCCATTCATGTTCTTTCTTTTCCTTTACCTCCCTGTTTCCTTTCCATTATTCTGGCTCCTGTAGTTATGTCTGGTTGCATACTTATTTATCAGAGTCTAGTTCTAGGATCCACATATGAGGGAGAACATATGTCAATTTTTTTTCTGAGTCTGTTTTACTTCACAGTTTCTAGTTCCATACATTTACCTGCAAATTTCATGATTTCAACTTTCTATATTGCTGAGTAAAACTCCATCATATAAACAAACGACATTATCATTATCCACTCATCAATTGAGGGACATTTAAGTTGTTTCAATTTTTTAGCTATTGTGAAGAGAGCAGCAACAAACATGGATGTTCAAGTATCCCTGCAGTATGATGAGTCTTTTGGGTATATGTCAAGGAGTGGTATCACTGGATCATATGGTAGGTTCATTTTTAGTTTTTTGAGGGTTCTC
>NW_008335836.1:664562-719791 GCF_000622305.1 Nannospalax galili | reverse complement strand
TGAAATCTTAAAGTGGTTTTAATTTGCATTTCCCTAATTATTAGTGATGTTGCACATCTTTTAAGATGTTTCATAGACATCCTTACTTCTTTTTTTGTGAACTCTCTGTTCAGCTCTTTAGCCAATCTTTTAATTGGGGTCTTGGTTCTCTGTTTTTTGAGTTCGTTATATATTCTCTTTATTAAACCTCTGTTGGATGTGTTGCTGGTGAAGATTTTCTCCCATTCTGTGTGTTTTCAGTTTGCTTCCCTGGTTGCCTCCTTTCATGTACAGAAGCTTTTTAGTTTAATGAGGTCCCATTTGTTAAATCTTGCCCTTGTTTCCTGAGCAATTGATGTCACTTTGAGAAAATCCTACACCTATATCTTGTAGGGTTTTTCCCGATGTATTCTTCTAACAGTTTCAGAGTTTCAGGCTTTACATTGAGGTCTTTGATCAATTTGGAATTGACTTGTGCAGGGTGAAAGACAGGGCTTTCATTTCATTCTTCTACAGATGGAGATCCAGTTTTCCCCGCATCATTTGCTGAACATGCTGTCTTTCCTTCAGTGAATATTATTGGCCCCTTTATCAAATATCAGGTGGCTGAAATCGTATTTACTCATATTTGGGCCTTCAATTTTGTTCCATTGATCTATGGGTCTATTTTTGTGCCTGTACCATGTTGTTTTAATGACTATAGCTCTGTAATACAGCTTAAAATCTGGTATAGTAATCTCCCCAGAATTGCTCTTAGTGCTCAGGTTTGTTTTGGCTATCCGAGGTCTTTGGTGCTTCCATATGAATCTTAGGATGATTTTTTCTAATTCTGTGAAAATGTCATGGGGATTTTGATTGGCATTGCTTTGAATATATAAATGACTTTTAGTAGGAAGGTCATTTTCACAATATTAATTCTTCCAATCCGTGAGCATGGGAGGTCCTTCCATCTTCTGATGTCTGCCTCAGTTTCTTTCTTTAAAGATTTAAAATGTTCATTGTAGAGCTCTTTTGCAGCTATTGTGAACGGGAATGTTTCCATGTGCTCTTTCTTTGATTGCTTGTTATTGGTATATAGAAAGACTACAGACTTTTGTAAATTAATTTTGTAAACTGCCACTGTAATGAACATGTTATTAATCTCTAGGAGTTTTCTGGTGGAGTTTTTGGCATCTCTTAGATATAATATCATATCTCCCTGATAATTTGATCTCTTCTTTTCCAATTATTAGTCCTTTAATTTCCTGCTCTTGTCTTACTGCTCTTGCAAGAGTTTCAACCACTATGTTAAAGAGAATTGGAGATAGTGGACAGCTTTTTCTGGTTTCTGATTTCAATGGGAATGCTTCCAGTTTTTCTCCATTTAGAATGATGTTGGCTGTGTGTTTGTAATACATGGCTTTAATTATGTTGAGGTATGTTCCCTCCAGTCCAATTCTCTCTAAGATTTTTACCATAAATGCATGTTGAATTTTGTCAAAGGCCTTCTTGCATCTATTGAGATGACCATGTGGTTCTTGTTTTTGAGGCCATTTATATGATTTATGATGTTTATTGACTTACATATATTGAACCATCCCTGCGTCTCTGGGATAAAGCTGACTAGATCATGGTGGATTATCTTTTTGATGTATGTCTGTATGGCATTTGCAAGTATCTTGTTGAGAATTTTTGCATCTATGTTCATTAAGGATATGGGTCTATAGTTTTCTTTTTTGGTTGTATCTTTATCAGGCTTTGGTATGAGAGTGATGCTGGCTTCATAGAAGGAATTTGGAAGTTCTCCCTCCATTTCTATTTTTTTGAATAAATTAAGTATTATTGGATGCAGATCTTCTTTAAATGTCTGATAGAATTATACTGTAAATCCATCTGGTCCTGGGCTTTTTTAGTCTGGAGGTTTTGTATTACGGTTTCAATTTCTTTTTGTGTCATAGGTCTGTTTAAACTGTTAATCTCTTTTTGGTTTAGTTTTGGTGGTTCCCATGCCTTTAGATATCCATCCATTTCTTTTAGGTTTTCAAATTTAGTAGCATATAGGTTTTTAAAGTATTCCCTTATAATGTTCTGTATCTTTCTGTTGTGATGTTTCCCCCTTTCATTTCTGATTGCGTTTATTTGGAGGTGCTCTTTCTTTTGGTTAACCGGGATAGCAGTCTGTCAATCTTGTTTATCTTTTCAAAACCCAGCTCTTGGAATTGTTGATTCTTTGTATTGTTTTCTGTGTTTCAATTTCATTAATTTCTGCCCTGATTTTTGCTATTTCTTCTTGTCTGCTGAATTGGGGTTTTGTTTGCTGTTGTTTATCAAGTGTGTTGAGTTGCAACATTGTCATTTATTTTTGTTCTTTCCAATTTTTTGATATAGGCACTAAGAGTTATAAACTTCCCTCTAAGGACCACTTTCAATGTGTCCCAGAGGTATTGTTGTGTTGTATTGTCCTTTTCATTTAGTTCCAGGAATGCTTTTATTTCCTTCTTAATTTCTCTTTTGACCTATTCATCATTCAGGAGTATGTTGTGTAATCTCCATTTATCATGTGGTGATTAGGGCTTCTTCCAGTGTTGATTGTAAGATTTATTGCATTGTGGTCTGAAGAATCCATTGAATTATTTCAATCTTTATGTATTTGTTGAGGTTAGTTTTGTACCCCAGTATATGGTCAATTTTGGAGAAGGTTCCATGGGGTGATGAGTAGAAAGTATATTCTTTGGTGCTTGAGTGGAATACTCTGTAGATGTCAGTTAAGCCCATTTGATATATGGTATTGTTTAATTCGGATGTCTCTATGTTAAATCTCTGCTCTGTTGACCTACCTAATGGAGACAGTGGGGTATTGAAGTCCCCTACTATTAATGATTTGTGATTAATCTGGGTCTTAAAATCCTGTAGTATCATTTTTATGAAGTTGGGTACACCAGAGTTTGGTGAATATATGTTCATTATTGTAATATCTTATTGATTTATTGTTCCTTTGATCAAAATTAAATGTCCCTCTGTATCTCTTCTGATTAGTTTTAGTTTAAAGTCTATTTGGTCAGATATTAGAATTGCTACACCTGATTTTTTCTTAGTACCATTTGCTTGGTATATTTTTTTCCATCCTTTCACTTTAAGATAGTGTCTGTCCTTGAAAGTGAGATGGGTTTCTTTCAGAGAACAAAAAGATGGGTTTTGTTTCTTAACCCATTCACCTAGTCAGTGTCTTTTGACAGGGGAGTTCAGTCCATTAATATTTAAAGTTATTAATGAAAGATATGTATTGAATCCTGTCATTTTTATTTCTATTTACATTCATGATGTAGCTGTACTTTTCCACAGTTGTACCTTCATTGAATTTCCTTCTGGAACACCTTGGGTATAGTCATTCCAGAACTCTCTGAAGGGCTGGTTTTGTGGACAAGAATTCCTCCAGCCTATTTATGTCATGGAAGATTTTTCTTTCCCCTTTAACCATAATAGACATTTTGGCTGGGTATAGTAATCTGGGTTGGCAACTGTGGTCATTTAAAACCGGGAATACTTTGGTCCAGGCTCTTCTGGCTTTCATAGTTTGAACTGATAAGTCAGCTGTAATCCTGATGGGTTTTCCTTTATATGTGCCTTGTTGTTTCTCTTTTGCAGCTTTCTGTATTGTCTCTTTGTTTTGTACATTTACTGTTTTTACTCTGATATGCCATGGAGAGTTTCTTTTCTGGTCTTGTTTGGTGTTCTGTATGCTTCTTGTATTTGTATGGGCATGTCATTCTTTAATTTGGGAATTTTTCTTCCACATTCTGTTGAAGATCTGGTCCATGCCATTATCTTGGGATTCTTCTCCTTCTGTAAGCCTATGATTCATAAATTTGGTCTTTTATGGTGTCACATAATTCCTGGATATTCCATTCTTGTGATTTCTTCAATTTTTCCTAATCTTTGCTTGAGTGATCTAGTTTGTCCACTTTATCTTCCAGTCTTCGTACTCTGTTTTCCATTTCGTTCATCTTATTGGTGAGGCTTTCTCCTGTAGTAGGGTTCTAATTGGCTTATGGAGTGTTTCACTTCGTTCTTTATTTTGGTCTGTGTATTCTTCAATATTTCTAGCTCTTTTCTGAATTCATTCAGAAGTTTATCCCTATCTTCCTTCAGCTCTATGATTACCTTGTTTGTGTGTTCTTTAAATTCACTGAATTCTTTTATCAAATTATTCTTTATTCTTTTGAGTTCCATGTCCTGCATTATCTCTAGGGTGTTCTCACTGTACTCCTCTAGAGGACTAGTGGTATTTGGTGGGGATATGTTATTTTGGGTTTTATGTTATTGTTTTTTCTCTGTGACTTTGACATGTGAATTTCTTTTGTAGTTTCTGATTCCTGTGTGCGACTAAAGCCTTCAAGTTTAGGTCTGCTTCTTTTTGTGAACTTTATGTATCTTTGTGGTTTACTTTTAGGGCATGAAAGGCTGGTTCCTCTAAGCATCCAGTTCTCTCTTGATTTTATATTGGAGTGGCCAGATTGCTTTTGTCTTCAGGAGTTCCCACAGAGGACCAAGTCAGATGACGATCACATGCTCTCAGACTTTCTCCTAAGGTCTGGATCCCTCCAGGATAGATTTTGGCATCAGGAATTTGGGGGTTGGACTGACTTTGGAGCTGGGCCCAGGAAATGTGCTGGTTAGGGCAGCTGGTGGCTGTGCCACCCAGAGATGCAAAAGAAGTTGATGTCGGTAGGTGGCCCCAAGGACCCCTGGGGACTGCACTGAGGAGCTGGGTTGGTCTGGATGCAATGGACCAGGAAGAGGAAAGGTCAGCCCCTGTGTCCAGGAAAGAGGTTGATAAGTTGTGCAGACCCAGGGAGGCAGAGGGAGGTGAGGGCGGGGCCAGGCCCAGAGGCCCCTTGGGGACCTGAGAAAGAACTGGGTTGGTCTGGATGCACAGGATCAGGAAGCAGTGGTGGTTATCCAGGTGTCTGGGTACCAAGACAAGGAATGGTAAAGGACCCAGGCTAAGAGGAGAGACCAGTGGGGGAGATGGGTGAGTGAATGAGGCTGGAGGAGTCAAGGTGCAGAGGGCCCAATTGACTTATCCCAACAGAGAAGCCTGTGGTTTGGAGAGAGGCCTGCACATCCTGCAGGCCCAGGGAAGCAGAGGATATATATTTGGATTTTTTTGCTTAGCAGGTTTTCCATATTTATTTGTTTTAGTAGAAACTAGAACTTTATTTCTATTTTGTAATTTTTATTGAATTTTTGTGTATTTCATAATCATCTTTATATCCCCCTTCCCCATCCACTCCCTTCCATAGATAGACCCCCCCAACACTGGATTTCATTCATTCTGTCATTTTTGTTAAGGCCTATAGAGTCAGGTTACTGTCTTCAGACATCCCTCAGTGCAGGTTCATTCAATGAAGTCTAATCAGCCTATCAAGTTCCTCCATTTAAAAAGATCAGCTTTTCCTCATCTGGCTCCTGAAGTTATATCAGGGCATATATTCACATTTAAGAATTTGGTGCTAGGATTCACAAATGAGGGAGAACATACATCATTTGTTAGAACTTCATTTCCTTCATGGCTAAATAATAGTCCATTGCATAGAAATACCTGAGTTTACTTTTGAATATGTTATGTAGATTTTTGACCAAGCTAAGTTTTTCATGATTCCTCTTTTTTCCATGGTGAAATTTGTCATCCCAATTTAGAAAATTCCACAATTAATATATATACAACCATGCCCTTGTATCTTTGAAGCATTTTCTTTATTATCAAAACAAATTTCTTCTCCACTGATGAATGCTTTCCATTGTATAACTAATTAAAATTCCATTTATATTACTTATGTATTGAGACAGTAAATGTGTTCTTTCTAGAAACATTGGAAAATACAAATATCTTCTAATTTTTAATTTCTTGTTACATTTTTAATGAGTTTATGTTTCATTAAATGATTTTATAGAAGAATTTAAAAAGTTACTGTAATAAAATTTGAGTACATGTATTAGTTACTAAAATATCAAGTCATCTAAGTTTTAAAAGTATTTCTCCACTGAAACACCTTTAATTTAGCAGTATCAGAATCATTTTTTTCTTTTGTGTCATATACTGTTGGAATTATTTGAGGTTCAAATTTTTAACATTTCCAAATGTATCTTCTTAATTAAATATTTAATGGATTCCTCTAGAATCTCATACATTATATTTTGATCACATTTAGATCCATTACCCATTTCCATGTCCAGCCCCTCACTAATCTCCATCCCCACCCCTCCCCCATTTCCATGCCCACCCCCTTTCTCTATTCCATCCTACTAGGTTCACCACATTTGACTTCATTCCCTCTATTATTATTTTTCTTTTACTAATGCTTATAGAGTCTAATCTATGTTCCTCAAATGCTCTTGGGTGTGGGTTCATTCCTTGGGAGTGTGGTTAAACTATAGGCACTAAACCCTTAAGGAAAACACTCACCATTTCCCAGCAGTTGTCAATTGCCAACATATCCTTAGCTAGGGCTGAGAGTTCTTGCCCACCTCCCTTTTCTATGGTTGGTTTTTGTCTGGCTTGTGCTTGCACAGATCTTGTGCATACTGTCACAAGCATTGTGAGTTCATATATCCAACTACACTGTAGTGTCCAGACAACACAGTTTCCTTGCAAGGATGACATGCAAACTTCTGAAATATTCCAAAAATGCCTTTGAGTGTCATTCACTAAGTCTGTTTCCATTATTATACTGTAGATGAAGAGTAGTGTATGGATTTCAAAAGCCAGTGACCACATGTGTGCATCCTTCATGTTCTATGTATAGGAAAAAAAAAACTTATCTGCTTTTTAAAGTACTGATTATTTCGGGGGCTGGAGAGATGGCTCATCAGTTAAAAGCACTGACTGCTCTTGCAGAAGACCCAGGTTTGATCCCCAGCAACTACATGGCAGCTATGAACTATCCTTAACTCCAGTTCCAGGGAATCTGAAGCCCTCTTCTGACCTCCATGGCATGGGTGCACTCACATACATGCAGGCAATACACTCATACACATAAAATAAATAAAATATATAAAAATTTATTATTTTATGTGTATGAGGGTGCATTGCATGCATGTATATAAGTGCACCCGTGTCATGCAATGCCCATGGAGGTCAGAAGAGAGCTTCAGATTCTCCTGTAAATGGAGTTATGGGGGTTGTTAGTCACCATGTGGGTGCTGGGAATCGAACCCAGGTCCTCTGCAAGAACAGCTAGTGCTACTAACCACTTAGCCATCTCTCCAGCTCCCAAGATTCATTTTGCATTTTTATGAAAAGTTTTTCACTTTTGTTCTGGGTCCTTCAGTTGTCGTTGGTGCTGGGTGGCAACCTTGCTTACTTTGCTGGCTAGTTTTCTCTGTGCAGATTGTGTAGCTGGAGCAATGACTGATTTCAGACTACCAACACAGTGTCACTTACTCAAAACCTGGAGAAAGAGGCATGCAATTATCTCATAACTGATCTCAGAATTACATATCGAGTTTTCAAGAAAAGATATGATTTTGTGGGAAGTTAATATTGTATGACCAAAGAAGCTACAAAAGCCTGTTAAAGGAGATCGGGTCCAGTGGCACAATAGCAGAGCACAGCTAATCTCATACCACCAGTACCTCATAAGCAGAAACAAGTACATCCAGCCTTGGTAGCTTTTTCCCTACAGTATGCAGAGATGGGGACCACCTTCCTCCAGACCTTGGAAACCAAAGTTTAAATTCATTTGGAAAAAGATCATTTATCTATGGTGCATTAAATGATGCTCATTTTAACGATTTACTTTATTACTTTGTGTGTGTGTGTGTGTGTGTGTGTGTGTGTGTGTGAACACAGTGTGCATGGAAGCCAGTAAAGGACATTGGAGACTCTGAAATTTCAGTTAAGGGTGCCTGTGAGCCAACTGACATAGGTGTTTGGAACTGAATTCAGGTCCTGTGGAAGAGCAGTATATGCTCTTACCTGCTGAGTCTTCTCTCCATTCCCCTATATGATGTTCTGAGACCATATATATATATATATATATATATATATGGAATGAGGAAATTAAAACATTTCTCATGTATGTTTCCTCATATTTTTTCTGCTGATAATAACCGAGAATCTAATTTTACAGCATTTTAAATGTATAATTGCTTTTCTTTTATTTGTAGTCAGTTTGAATTTACTGTGCCCATCTAATTGAAATTTTGTGTCTTTTGAACTATATCTCCCCAATCCTTTTGTCCTCTGAACCTCTGATAATCAATATTTTTGTCTTCCTTTTTGTGATTTCAACTTTTACAATCTTTTATTGAAGGCACAGATGCTTCTTTTAGTTGAATAAAAAGAGGATACAACATGAATTCTGATTTTACAGGTATTATACTTAATATTAAAATTATTGATAGTACATGTCTATCATTCAAAATTTTTATGAGAACAACTTGGTGAAAACTAACTGAAATGCAGAGAAACTTCCTGTCACCAAAGTTCAAATGGAAGAGTTTCAGGAACTGAAACTTGACCAGAGCTCTGAGGTGAACTTTCTAAAGTCAGTCTCATTCATGGGTCTGAAGAAAAATCAGTTTATTGCATTTCAATAACATTAAAAAGATCTTTGGAGTCTCTATCAGTATGTGTTGACAATGAATAGTCCCAATAGCTCAAAATATTTTTATTTCCATGCATGCTTTATTATTTTTGTAAATATGTGTTTGCAGTTGATATTCTCATTTGGAGAACTTTTTTCCCTATTTACAAAGAAAGTTATTTTGGTTATAAGTTTGACAGAGATAGAACAGTTTGAGAAACAAAATAACTATATATATATATATCTTATCAGACAATGATATATCTAGATTTTTAATCATCCTCTGACTTTTTTCCCCCTCATTGTTAGGGATCAAACCTAGAGATTTGCAAATGATAACTACACTGTCCAGCCCATAAAAAGATTATGATGCTTTTATCACCATAGTTATAATAAGACCATCAGCGTCATTAGGGACTAGAAAATATTCCCACAGAGACATTCTAAAGTATAAAACAGTTTTCCTATGCTGCTTGAAATACCAAGACTTCACTCTATGAGTTCTGTGGATAGCTCCTCTGATGGTAAGTCTGGGGGCCGGATATTCTGAATTGTGAGTGGGGAAGTGGAAGATTTGTTCCCCAGAGCACACATAGCCCATGTGATCCAAAGGACCTTAAAGCAGGTGAGTGCTTCAACCCTAGAAATGGTTTCTCTAAGTGGAATCCGGGGTGAGAAATTTAAGGCGAGTTTGGCAAACCAGAGGATGTCCAGAGAATACTACGATAGAAAGTGATTCAGTGAGAGGGAAGCTTGTTCAGTAAACTTTCAAGAGACCTAGACATGCTTCGACTTGGGAAGCATCTCGGCCAGGTACTCTGTGTGTCACCAGATATCCAAAGCTGCTTCAGCAGGAGGGTCTATTTCTGTGAGCCAATGTTTGGCATTTACTGATAGAACAATATTTTTAAAATTCTTCTGAAGTATTTGACAAGGATTCTCCCATTTGATATAACAGCTGTTCTGTGATATGATTCTAGCTCTTAGTACTCTTTTACCTATGTTGAAAATGAGCAACTTACTTTGTTAATTGGTTCAAGAACATGAAAGACAATCAGGGACAATCAGGACTTGAAGCTTGTCTCGTTTGGCTACAGCTTTTATAGGTTTCTGCCATTATCCATGGGAAATGTCTGTTATAGGGAGGTAGATTTAGAATAATTAGAAAAAAGACAAGGAAGAGAGAATTTGGAGCTAATTACAAAGAATATCTCCCTGGCTTTTGGATATGTTCTACAGTGTGACAGATTGTGTCAGGGAAAAGGGAAAATTTTGTGATGCAGAAGAGATTAATGGAAACATTAAATGTTAAATATTGGAGATAGTCTAAAGGGAAGAAAGCCTTGATACAGCAGGGAATGCAGATTAGCCTTCATAGGGAATTTTAATTTAACTTCCAAAGTCCTTTAGAACTTTTAGGTCCTATAACTGAGAGAGTCAGAACAAGAGCTCCAGGTAAGACTATGTTTTGAGGTATATTTATACTGAGAAGATCCAAATTTCTATAGTGTTAAAGTTAGAAATAAAGCTATGATTGACTTTGGTTCAGATGTATCAATGGATAGTGGCAGTTTTCCACCCTCTTATATATATATATTTGTACCCATGCAGATCTCCTGGAGTTGTCTTTGGTTATCTCATCTAACACATTCAATCTGAGAGCATCTTTAGCCTTAGTTTTCTAAGTTTCTCTGACATCAGTCAATGAGTCTCACAGATTTTATTTTTTTAGTTAATCCTCTACCACAGTAACATTATTTCATAATATAACAACTGTATTTTACAATCCTCAAGTTTGTTTAACCAACACCATAATGTAGTTGAGTACTGTGACATAGAACTATGTTCTAGCATGTGGATGGCAGAGACAAAGTATTCAAGAAAATTCCAGGTCAACCTGCCTCATATAGCAAGATCTGGGTCAGCTACAGCTAGAGAAATGATCCCATCATATCTTCACCTTCTCCCCAAAATATAAGATGATATTAATGCAAATATCATAAGGTAAATATATAAAATAAACTAAATTTTCTGTCATAGTGGTAATCTAACACATATTTAACACATGGTAGTTCCTATACTTTGAATTTGAAGGAGCAAGCATAATGTGGATACTTCATAAGGAAAAGATAAATAATTTTATTTTCCCCTCAAATATATTAATAAATATTTGGATTTTAATAGATAGTGTTTCTGGAGTAATTTACTAAGAGATAAATTTAATTTATGTCTAAAAACATAGCCTTATGAGGTAGGAGAGACTTAGATTAATGTAATGTATATTGTATAAAGGACAGTTCCTGAGCAAGAAAACTGAAAAAAAAAATATCTCCTAAAGTTAGATAAGTTTGAATAAAATATAGAAGCATCAATTGGTCTCTCAATTGACCTGATGTATAAGGTTAGAGGCATCCTTTCATTTCTCAGAAACAATCTACCTTTATTAGGGTTAAAAAGAGCAAATACACTAACACATTTGCTGCATGAACAGGAAAACATGATTACGTTGTTTTCTTTAGCCTTGTTTTATGTATTCCTCAAAGTTCTTACTAATTTCTTTCTTGAAGGAGAGAAAATTACAGGTTGCAATTAACTGTGAGGTAATAGAGACTTAGAATTCTGTCTCAGCTTAAGCTGTGGAGGATGACAGGTTAATGGACCTCTACATTGCAGTGTGCCTTTGGTAGCAGAGTTGGAAGATCTGTAAGCCTGCTCTAAAACTTCATGTTGCTATGGGTGAAAATAAACAATGAATAGGATGATTAAAAAGTGACAGAGACTTGATGGAGATGGTTATCCAAGATAATAGTAAAAGAAAAACAAAATGCCATATCTACATAAACATTTTTTCAGAGAACAGGCAATAAGTGGTGTACCATGAAGCTAACTTTTCACATAGCATTCCATACTTCAAATGATTAATCAAAATGACAGTTCACTTTTAATAGGTAAAAATAATATTGTTGGGGGGGACAGAACAACAGAAGCTACAGGTTTAAACTTGCTAGTAAATCAACATGCACAGAATAGGAAATGAAGAGCAAAAATGGACTCAAAGAAGCATGAAAAACCCATGAGTTGGTGCTGGAGAGACTGCTCAGCGGTTAAGAGGATTGACTGCTCTTGCAGAGGACCTGTGCTCAATTTCCAGCACTTACATGGTGGCTAACGACTGTTCTTAACTCCAGTTCCAGGGGATCAGGTCTGTCTTCTGACATCTGTGGGCACTACAGGACATGAGTGCACTTACATATATACAGGCAACACACTCATACAGATTAAGAAAAAAAAAAACCTATAATAAAAAATAATACACATGTTCAGAGGGTACAAAACTCCAGTGAGAAGAGAGTGAGAACAGGTTCCTATGAAGCCTGCTTTCTCATTTAAAAAACCTGACAGAGCTCCCATTATCATGGATTATTCATGCATAGTTTGGGCATATGTTAGTTCATGTAACATCTTCATTCTAGGTCAGTTTATTTTCTCAGTTTCCAAATTAGAGAATACATAAAAGTATTGATACTCAGTAGCAAGCACAAGATAAAATGGAAACCCAGGGAATTTCATTCTACCCACTGATAATGACCAGCATAATAAGCAGCATGGAACCTACTGATTGATTTTAAAATCAATGAAAGAGAGATGATACACTCTTAACACAAAAAAGTATATTTTGTTAAAAATGAATTATTTATTCTTATTTCTGATTCATCAAGCCTTAACATGAGCTAGAACCTGAACAGTGAAATGAGTCCTCAGTTCTGACTGACTTACCATGCTCGCATTCAATGGCTCAGTCTTCATGCCTTCTGTGTTAACACTAGTTGGAATCCCTGGCCTGGAGTCAGTGCAGTGTTGGATCGGGATTCCATTCTGTGTCATATACATCATCGCCTTGATGGGAAACTTCCTCATTTTAGTTATAATCAAAAGTGAAAAGAGCCTCCATATACCCATGTACATTTTCTTGGCCATGTTGGCAGCCACGGACATCGCCCTTGACACGTGCATTCTGCCGAAAATGTTGGGCATCTTCTGGTTTCATCTGACACAGATTTCTTTTGATGCTTGCTTGCTGCAAATGCAGCTCATCCATTCCTTCCAGGCAATAGAATCGGGCATCCTGCTGGCCATGGCCTTGGATCGCTATGTGGCCATTTGCAACCCTTTAAGGCATGCCACCATCTTCTCTCAACAACTTATGACTCACCTTGGACTTGGTGTGATGCTCAGAGCATTCATTCTTGTATTCCCACCCATATTGCTCATCAAAATCTGCCTGAAGCACTACCGGACCACCGTTATCTCTCACTCTTACTGTGAACACATGGCCATTGTGAAACTGGCAGCTGATGATGTCCGAATCAACAAGATATGTGGCCTATTCATTGCCTTCGCCATCTTAGGGTTTGACATAATCTTCATCACCTTCTCCTATGTTCAGATCTTCATCACTGTCTTCCAGTTGCCCCAGAAGGAGGCACGATTGAAAGCCTTCAACACCTGCATTGCTCACATCTGTGTCTTCCTGCAGTTCTACCTGCTGGCCTTCTTCTCCTTCTTCACACACAGGTTTGGTTCTCACATCCCCTCCTACGTTCACATCCTACTGTCAGATCTTTACCTGTTAATTCCCCCTTTCCTCAACCCCATTGTCTATGGTGTCAAAACTAAGCAAATTCGTGAACAAGTCCTGAAAATTCTTCTATCCCGAAAACCTTCTTGAACATTACCAAGTCCTTCTGTTGAAATGCTAGCTTGCTTCTAATTAGCAACTTGAATGATTTAGCAATTTCTGCCTTCATATAGTAATGTGTGACATAGCATTTCAAATGTTAATAACACAGATATAAACATTAAAGTAAAAAATAATAACCTTGCTTATCAAACACACAATCTAAAAATCTTATGTTGTGTTCTCAAATTATTTAATGTATTAGCCTACTTTGGGTCTGTCTATTTAAACTTAAATGTTTTTGTACCATGTTGATATATCCAACAACAAATTTCAGTAAACGTCAATTGCATTTGAAAATTCCTAAGCTCTACACATCATTTTTAGTCTGCTATCAACAAACACCTGTGATTTTGCCTCTGTTCCCCTTCCTCACTGGCTTCTTGTCTACATTTTCACAGATTTGGAAACATCAATCTGGTTTTCACACTTTATATGAATGTTTATCAATGTATAGCTAATATTAAATTATAATTTATGTGAAATTAAAGTAATAGACCAAAGTTATATAAAATCAAGAATTTAGTAAAAACACAGAGAAATCATGAACTCATTACCATAATTATAAATATTCTTTCAACAAAACAAAATCAAAGATGCAGATTTATACACTGAATATTGTTGTATATCCACATGGATTAGTGATTTTTAATGCAAATTTGAATTTTACTTAAACTTAGAGGACAATGAATAGTTGAATAGAGAGACGAATTATGCTGTATGTAGAAATGGCCTATTGCCAGCATCTTGAGAATTGCTTCCTATCTACCCTTATGTCAGAAATGCTTAGAACAGAGTTTGTCACTTCTGACAACACAAAAATTATTTTCCTGCTGTCAGTCAAGGGTTTGGATCATAAAACATTGAATCTGGAGCTCATGTAATATTAAAATCTACCATAAAGATAATTTGTAGGCTCAGAAGTTAATTCCACTTTATTAATGTAATAGAAACATGCAGACTTGAAAGATTGATGAGCAAACAGGGATGGAGGGGATGAATAACTGAAAGAATGTGTACTTGAAAAGTCACATGAGAGCCTACTCTCTCACAACCATGGTAAAGGAACTGGATGAAATCATGGAATGATGGAATGAGCATTGACAGAAGTGGAGGGAGATGCTTGGGGTTAGATTATTGGCCTGAGATGGGGACAGGGGAAGGGAAAGGAGACATGATGTGTGGGATAATCAAAACTAAGAATGCGTGAAAAAGCCTTATGGAAACCCACTAGTAAGTAAGAAATTTTCAAAGTACATTACAAAAAAAGAGCTTGAACAGAATTACTCCTCATTGGCATACAATATTACTCCCAGAAGACATGAGTTACAAAATGAAAACCATAGTATCAAGCATAGTATTCTTGCCCATTAATTATTGATCAGAGAGAACACAGAAGATTCTAAAACTTCACAGATTATTGCCATTGCCCTTGGTTATTCACCATAACTACAAGGCAAGAGCTTATTCCTGAAGACACCACACAATTTGGTTATATCCCAGAGAGAAATCAATTTCAAACCAACTGTGAAATGTGCTCTCTGCAGGCTGGCTTTCATACTTCTAGAAGGTGCTAAGCTGCTGTAGGAGGAAAGATATCAAGGTTCTTAGCACCAGAGCCTGTAAGCTGCATCACCAACCTGACAGGCAAGATGTACCCACTGGTGCCACAGAGGCACGACTGTTATGGAGTCACTGTTTTCTGATTGGTTTAATGATGATTCATGGGAAATAATTTCTGTTTTCAAGAAAAAAATCTAATGATACATTTTGTGCATTTCACACTGTATATCTTGATCATATTAAATGCCCTCCCCTATCTTCACCCCCCCCAAACAACCCCAGGATTTCACATTTCTGATTGGTTTAATGATGATTCATGGGAGATAATTTCTGTTTTCAAGAAAAAAATCTAATGATACATTTTGTGCATTTCACACTGTATATCTTGATCATATTAAATGCCCTCCCCTATCTTCACCCCCCCCAAAACAACCCCACTGGATTTCACACATTCTGTAATATATGCTGAGGTCATTTGACTGAGAATGTTCCCTATAGACTCCAAGTATTTGGACATTTTGTCCCCAGTTTTTGTTAGGGAGGTCTTAGAAAGTGTGACCTTGCTGGAGGAAGCATGCCACTGGGGCTGGGCTTAGAGAGTTCTTAAGCCTTGCCTGATTTCCAGCCTCTCTTTGCTACCTGTGCCTGCTTGAAGATGTGATCGCTTTGCTTCTGCTCCTACTTCAGCCACCTCTGCTGCCATGCCTCCCTGCCATGATGGACTGACTCTTGGCCCTCTGCAACTGTATGCTAGATAAACTCTTCCTTTCTTTTAAACTCTTCCTTTTATAAGTTATCTTGTACATGGTGTTTTATAACAGCAGCAGAAAAGTAACTAAGACATATGTTAAGGCCAACTGAATCAAGTTTGTATCCTCAGATGTCCCCTGGTGTGAGTCCATCCACTGGAGCCTCATCAACCTACCTAGTGTCATGTCTTCAAGGAAGATCAGCTCTTCCTCACCCAGGGGTGATTAGTTGTCAATAGCTCCTCAGTGAAGGATGGGGCTTCTTCCTCATTTATCCAGCTTTGTGGGGGGTTGTCTGCTGTGGGTTTGCATGGGTCTTGTGAAGCTATCTCCATTGTATAAACAAGTTTCCAGCTGCCTGGAAAACTCCCTTTTCTTGTGGCCGTGCACCACCCCTGGCTCTTATAGGATTTTATTTTTAAGTTTTCCTTACAATGTATATTTTTATTGAATGATTTTTCATTTTCATAGAATACACCTTAAGCATATTTATAAACCCCTCACCTGTCTGCACCCCCTTCCCAGCCTGCCCACAGGATTTCATGCATTCTGTAATGTATGTCAAGGCCCATCAAGTCAGGTTTGTGTACCCAGGTGTCCCTCAGTGTGAGTCCATTTACTAGAGCCTGCATCACTCCAGTCCACCTTGCATCACTCCCTTCAAGAACATCTCCTCTCCCTCACCAAGCAGTGACCAACTGCCAATAGCTCCTCAGTTAAGGTTGGGGCCGTCTACTCATTTCTCAAGTTCTATGCTGGTTTTTGTCTGTTCGAATTTGCATAGGTCTTGTGCATGCTTCACCATTGCTGTAAGTTTACATTAACAATTTACCAGAAGCCTGGAAGGACCTGTCACCTTGTGGCCATGCGTCATCCCTTGCTCTTACTATTTTCCTTCCCCTCTCCCATAATGATTCCTGAGCCCTGGATGTGTGATGTTTCATAGAGACATCCTATCCAAGGACACACATACTCCAGTCTCTTATTTTCTACAGTTTGGTCCATGTGGCCTTCTGTGTTCATCATACTCTGTTGCATGAAGAAGCTTCCCTGGTGAGAGTTGAGAGATTCATTAGTATTCTCTTTGTCCCCTGCTTTGCTACGTTCCCCGAGCCTTAGGTGTAGTAGTTCCATTGTAGATATGTTACTTAGGGATGGGCATCTTACAGACACTTATTCTCTGTGTGTGACCAATTCTTTCTTCCCTCTCTTTTGCAATGGCCCCTGAGTCCTGGGTGGCAGAGTTCTATCTAGGAGCATACATGCTGAAGTCTCTTGTTTATAGTTTGAGCAATTGTGGTTGTCTGTGTTAATCACCATCTGTGAAATGAGGGAGTTTCACTGGAGAGAGTTGAGAGATACAGTAATACTCTCTCTGCCCCCTGTTTTCCTGTTCCTTGAGCACTTAGGGCTGGGCATCTCACAGACAGTTATTCTCTGCATTTGACCACCAGCTGTGGAACTCTGTAATAGTTTCCATCTGTTGCAAAAGAAGCTCCTTTGACAAATTTTGAGAGGTGCGCTTGGCTGTAAATATAAGGATACATATTTAGCACATAGTAAAAATTTAAGTTTTTCTAGGGGTATGACAGTTGTTGGCTTTTCTCTAGGGTCTATGACTTCTCCAGTCATGTGTTTTTAGCTATGTTTCCAGTAGCACACATGAGTACCCTGCCATTGAGAGGTCTTAAGTTCTAGTAAGAGAGATATCAATTATCCCCAAGATAACAGGGTACTACTGCAAGAATAGCAACAGATTGTTGTGCTGGTCGTTGTTGTGGCTATCGGGCTTTACAGCTGGTTTGGACCATTAATTGGTCTAATTAGCAGCTTACAAAGTATCCTCTAAAACTATGAGAACTAGTTTTCAAGCAGGAGGTTTCCATGTCAGTTCCTGCTTGATTGCTCTAAGTTCTGTCTCCGAAGTAAGTCCTGTCTTCAGCAATAGGGTCTTACCTTCAAGTTCAGGACAGAATTTCATAACTGCTATTGTAACCTGTTCAAAAACCCATGGCTGAGGAGGTTATAGGCCCTAGAATGAAAAATGCTATTGCTACTTTTCTAAATGTTGTCAAAGTATCTTCTTAATGTTTATGCTTATATTTATGGATATAAGCTGCTGTCAACTTTGGTCAGTTTATTCTTCCAGTGAGCATCACTCACGAGGTAGATGCATAACTAGTCAAAGTGCTGAGAGTAAGCCAATGAGAGTTCAGTCTTATTGGGTCACCTCCATGAACACCCCAACCCTAAAAACCCCATTAAGGTTAAGGGAACTTCATAGAGGAGGCAAATAGCATGTAAGAGATAGAGCGTGGGGGGAAATGCTGTCAAACAATGGCTCCTGGACATGAATAGTTACCGCACTCATGAACTCACATCAGCTCAGTTTCCCTGTAGAGATGCAGGGAGATTATCTCTAGGCTGTCATTCTTGCAGAGGAGCTATTGGCAGTGGATATTTGACAAGAAGAAGAGAATCATTCTTTTTGAGAATGTGGCCTCTGGTAGGGTTTCCATGCTCCGGGGGACGACCCCACATCCATGCACGTATGGGCAACATTAACTAGACCTAGTTGCTTAGCAAAGACAAACAAAAAAAAAATCATGAAGTTGTAAGGGTTATGTTGAAAGGGGTTGTGTGGAGTAAATGTGATCCTATTTCATTGTATGCAGACATGAAATTCCTAAAAAACAATAAAGAAAAATTTTGAAAAAGAATACTACAATCTTTAAATTCAGTATGAGTCAAACTCACAGGACCATGAGCAAGAGCTCTGAATCTGTCTTCACACATTCCCTGTCATCTTTTTCCATATCTTCAAGTTTTCCTCTTCTGATATATTTATAGATCTTATCTAAATTTCCTTCAGCAAAAAGCAAGTCTGGAAATCAATAAGATGATTATAAACACACACACATACACAGAAATCATTATAGATAGGAAGTCTGTATTCCTCATTTTGCATAGCTAAATGTTCAAATAAGAAATAATGGATGAAAATTTCTTTATTAGAGAGATAGAACACAAAAAGATAGTGTAGCCTTGGTAATGTATTTCCTGTACCAAGCATAAAGTAGTAATTTTTTTCTTCTAACTCTGTAAAACAAAGCTTTAAACCTCCTTTGTACCACAATTAACATTAAAATGCACATTTAAAGTATATGACATATTTTGATATATGTATATGCTATAGAATTGAGGCTTTCAGCTATTTAGCATATGTGTTAACTTTTATGTGTGATAATATTCCTAAAAATCTAGTTTCTTAACAAAATTGATGATATAATACATTGTTCATAGGCATATCGTATTAATCATTTTTTTAAATTTTCAGAAGAAGCATTTAATTACAACTTTAGCATAATAATAATTTCCAGAGCAAAGATACATCTCTTTCAAAGGTGAGAAGCATTTCATTACAGCTTTAACATACTCAATAACAGTTTCCAGAGGAAAGATACATCTCTTTCAAAAGTGGTTATAAAATTTTTTAGGTTCACAGTTGAATTAATACAGTTATACAATATTGAACTCAGTATAAACCCTGTAAGACGTAAAATTGAATGAGTTTTTAACCTTTATAAAAGATCTCCATTTCATTTTAAAATATACCGTTTCTTACAGAAAGATTCATTGTTTTTGTTAATAACGCTTAGATGTTGGCACATGCATCTCTAATATGTATGTATCTGATTATTACTAGTCATAGTCGGTTGCACTTGGATCCTTGGCACCTGTGTATGTCTATAAAGCCATCGAGTAGATTTCAGTGGTATCGTTTATCACCTCTACTAATTAACATGACATAAATTTTTATGCTTCCTCCTCAAATATAACTCATTTTTAATTTTTTTTTATTTTTAATGTGTATAACACACAGAACATCCCAAACCATCTTATTCATCTATACACCCACTTCCAAGATGGCACCCTCCCATAGCCTCCCTCCCCCGACTAGAGCCCTTATACTCTGTCATCCCTGCTACTGTCCATTGTGTTGTCGGCACTCCAAGCCATTCCCCAGTTCTTGTCCATCTGGTGAATCTAGTCAGTCTATCTAGAGGTCTTTGTTTTAGGAGGGTCAGCTGTTCCTCTTCTAGCAGCAATCAGTTGTCAATATTCCTTTAGATAAGTTTGGGGTCTGCTGTTCATCTTCCCAGTCCTATGCTGGGTTACTATCTGGAAATCTCTTGGGCTACCCTGGCCAGCAACTCAAAAAAGGGTATCTCTTATCTGGCATTGTTTCTTGTTATGTATCCTTTAGCTATACATATGGACTCTTAAAATTTTTTATTGGCCCCTTTAATCTTTGGTTATACTTTCCTTTTGGGTGCTGAAGGCCATACACTTGGCTCAGATAAACCAATTACAGCTTTAATCTTATTGTGCCTGTCCAACTGAAATTTTGTGTCTTTTGATTTATAACTCCCTAATTTCTCTGTCCATCAAGTCTCTGGTAATTGATAGTTTACTTTAATTTCTATAAATTCAACTTTTAATTTTTTTGTCTTTTAAGTAACAAATTGCTCTCTCTTTTAAGTAAGTAGTGGGCATGACAACTATGTCTTTGCTTATAGAAATAATTGATGTTAAATTTATAAACATACCTATAATCAGATCAACATTCTAATGAGAATATTTTGGTGAGAACTGGGTTGAATACACAAGAGCTTCAGTGCCACTAATGCTCATGTGAAAGAACTTTAGGAACTGAAATTTGATTGCGGTTCTAAATATACTTTCTAAATTCAGTCACATTCATGGGCCCGATAAGAAACCAGTGTTTATTACACTGTAATTATTTAATAATCATTTTTGTTTCTATATCAGCACATGTTGTCACTTATTATTTGAAGATATAAAGCTGTTTTTATTGCACACACACAAGTCATTATCTGAAAGTGAGAACTTGCAGTTAATTCTGTCATCTTGAGACCTGCCTTCTCATCAACTTTTAAAAGGAATGAAATTTTGGTTCTGACTTCCAAAGTGATAGTGGCAGATTTTGACAGAGAATATTTGATATGTAGTTTGCTATGACACAATTAATTTTCTAAGGTTTCAACATGACCTGCTTTTTTATTCATTTTCTTTTTTTTCACTGCTTTCTGTTAATCCTAGGACTTCACAAATAACAGGCACACTTTTGCCACTGGGCCACCTGCTGTCCACGTTATGGGTGCTTTTTCACTCTTGCTGTGAGAACACCTTAAGATTCATCAGGGACTAGAAAATCTTACTTCCATAGAGACACCCTAAGATATAAAACCCAATCCACCACTGCCTGAACATTATAATTAGTCTACACTATGGACTGTATGTCTATCTCATCAGATGGCTCTGGTAAGTCTGGGTGCTCATAATTCTGTGCTGGGAGTGAGGATGTGCCAAATTTGTTTCAAAGAGATGACCTAGCCATGGTATCCCCTACAAAGAATAGATGATTTTATATATATATATATATGTGTGTGTGTATATATACATATATATTTATATAATATATATAGAGAGTTTATTTGGTTGAGGGGTGAGTCTTTTAGTAGTTGTTTCTACTTTAGAAATATTTTCGGTGTCCATAATGTGTGCATTTTAGAACCTTTGAAATATCACTGCAATATGTATTGACAACATTTATAGAGAGTTTGGAAAATCAGGAAGTGAAGAGGATGAAAAGGGCAGACGTGATAAAAAATGAATGGAAAACCTGTGAACTGAACATTCAGGAGAATTCTGGCGTGCTCAGAGCAGAGAGCACACGATGAAGGGAGGCACTGGGTCACACATCTTAAGCTGTTTCACAGGAGGACACAGTTCTGTGAGTTAAAATCTGATATTTACTGACAGAGGAGTATGTTTCAAATTTTTTTCTAAATATTTCAAATGGAATAATCCATTTGATATTTTAGCCATTTGGCCATGTGCTTCGTTCTACCCACGATGGACCTGAACAACTTATTTTATTAACCATCTCAAGAGTATGAAAGAGTATCACGGGTAGATCTGGGGTTTGAACTGTCTTTCCTGGCTACAGCTTTTATATAGTTCCATTTGTGATCCTTGTGACATGTCTGTGATGGGGATGTTGAACATTTATGAGAAATAAGGAGGAGGCATTTGAAGCCTAGACTTTGGAAGCACTCCTAAACTGGCAGACTGTCTCAGAAGAAAACTGACGTTGCTTGTTCTTTAGGTCATGGAAATTATAGCGAGTCAGAGGGGAACTATTTTAAATTTTAATGTATTTATTTTTATGAGCATGAGTATTTTCCTTGAATGTATCTGAGTGCACTCATGCACACAAGGTACACAGAGGCCAGAGCAGGGTGCATCAGATCCCCTGGAACTGAAGTTACAGATAGTAGTTAGCTTACTGTGGGGGAGTTGGGAACCAAACCTGGCTCATAGGCAAGAGCAAGAGATGTTCTTAACATGTGAGCCATCTCTCCAGACTTAGAATGAGAACTCTAAAGTAACAGTAATGGCTCAGGACGTATCCATACATAGAAGATGCAAATTTCTATACAGTCTACTTAGGCTCGGTTGTATATATAGGTAATGACAATTTCCCCCTCCCTTTTTAAAAAAGGTGTATTTGTACTCATAAAGGTCTTTTGTGAATGCTTTGTGTCACCTAATGTAGTAATTCTTAATCTGAAAGAATGTTTTACCTTATCTTCTTGAAACTTATTTTCCTATTTCTCCTGAATTAGTTACCTTGTTACAAAGATTTGTTTCCTAGACAACCTTCTTCTGTTGTCACATTATTTCATAGTAGTCCATAATTAAACAATTATCAGGGTTTTTCATTAACATCAGTTTTGTCTGTGTTCGGTGGCACACACCTGTAACCTAGCACTTGGAAGACAGAGACAGTAGACTCAGTGCAAGTTCCTGGTCAGCCTGGTCCTTTTAGCATGTTCTGGACCAGCCACAGCTGCAGAGCAAGACTCTGCTTCATACCCCTTATTTTCCCTTCTCTCAAGGACCAAGGGGCACTGATGTGACTCATACTCTAAATGTGGTAAAATGATACAAATATCAAAGGATCTTAATAGAGTAAATGATATTTAAAACATATTTAATGAAGTGTAGGTGCTACAATTTGAATTCCAAGTACCAAGTATCACGTGGATAATTTGTAATTTTAGAATAAACATATTTAATGTTTCAAAGACTGTTTGGACTACAATGACAATGTTTCTTAAGAAAATTGCTGTGGGCTCGAGGGATAGCTCAGCCATTAAAGGGTCAGGCTAACAACCAAAAAATAAGACAATTGCTGTGACATCAACTTCCAATTTTTGTATAGTAGCATTTACTTCTACTGTAAGGAAGACTTAGTTTAACATGCTGTGTATTGTTCAAAGAAGGTGTCTGTGCTTAAGAAAACTCAGAAAGGAAAGCCTGTATAAGAGTTAGATAAGCTTGGAAATCACTGAGACCAGAGAATCTCCCTTCAGGTGACCTGACATGGGTTAGATTATGATACCCTTTCATGTCCCAGAGAAAATCTGTGATCATTAAGGTGAAAAAAGAGCAAAAACTAATGTACCTGATGGATTGTAGGGAAGTCATGATTGTGTAGTTTTTCTTTTATCTAGCCATTGTTTTAAGCCATTCTTGGGGTGTTTATTCAAAGGTATCACATTAGAAAACAAGTTTTATACTGCTAATAACAAATATAGAATTAAAATGTGTAATACATTATATCTCTTCTTGAGAAGAAATGTTTCTTGAGGAACATAGAAATGAAAGTTTCAAATAGCCATGAGGTAGTACCCCATCCATCCATGAGCTTTAGGTGACAACATAGTAAAGTCTCCTATACGGAAGTGTGTCTTTAAGTCCACACTATCCTGACATCCTGAATGAGAATGGCTAGGGAACAGGATTAGGGCAGGGGACATAGCCTGGAATGGCATTGTCCCTGAAAAGAAGGTGAAATCAAAGAAATGCCATCAGTATAGAAGTAATTTTTTTCAAAGATAAAAGATACACTAACACTCGAAATTCCTCTTTATAGAGCTTTTGCTATCTTTTCAAACAGTCCAACAGAAATGATTGCACAGCCTTAGAGTTGCAAAAATGGTGGCTGTTAAAAGGGAGAAGCTGTAGGTTGCGCTTGTTATTAAATACCACACCAGTGCAGAGAACAGGAAAAGGGAGTTGAGAACCAGCTTTGAGACAAGCTGGAGATTGATAAATTTTAAAAAATAGACAGTTTTCATAAGATTGATGATAGAAAGCATAATATAAATGGTTATGTGGAAGAAAACATGGAAACTTCAAAGTTTAATTGTCATGAAATTCCAGAGAGGCTTTGAAATAAGAATCACTTATGGATGGACTAACCTAGCTGGGGTGATGGTACACAACTTGAATCTCAGCACCTAGAAAAGAGAGGCCGGGAAGTCACTCTGAGACTGAGGCCAGATTGGTCTACAGAGTGAGGCCCTGGCTAGTTGTAGATACAGAAAGACCAGAAAAATAAATAATAAAATAAAATAATATAAAATATAAAATAAAATAAATATAAATTAAATTAAAAAGACCTGACCTGAAAAACCAGCTAGTGAACTGCAGACTGATTTGGGGAAAGCTAAGTAAACTCCTACGAAGTAGAATATTCTTGTCCTGTCTAGGTAGTTGTACATTCTTGTTACATCTTCACTCCATAAAGTTCAATTTCAAGGCCACAAGAATGCACAGACTGTGAGTCCCAGAGAAAAGGGAATATTTTGGTTCAGTAATCTTGGGTCAGATATAAGCCATGTGCAAGTTAATTTTTTCATATTTAAAATGATGAAAGTAAGGATATACTTAGAGCATAGTAGTTGATCCAAAATCACTTTGTAAATGAAGAGTATAAAATAGATAGAAATTGTTGGAATGAAAGAGAGAGGATAATTATGTTCTGCCAAAATGAATTACTTTCTCTTCTTTTGATTCATCAACCTTTAATGTGGACTAGAGAGGAAGCAGTGAAATGAGTCCTCAGTCCTGACTGACTTACCATGCTCGCATTCAATGGCTCAGTCTTCATGCCTTCTGTGTTAACACTAGTTGGAATCCCTGGCCTGGAGTCAGTGCAGTGTTGGATCGGGATTCCATTCTGTGTCATGTACATCATCGCCTTGATGGGAAACTCCCTCATTTTAGTTATAATAAAAAGTGAAAAGAGCCTCCATATACCCATGTACATTTTCTTGGCCATGTTGGCAGCCACGGACATTGCCCTTAACACGTGCATTCTGCCGAAAATGTTGGGTATCTTCTGGTCTCATCTGACACAGATTTCTTTTGATGCTTGCTTGCTGCAAATGGAACTCATTCACTTGTTCCAGGCAACAGAATCAGGCATCCTACTGGCCATGGCCCTGGATCGCTATGTGGCCATCTGCAACCCTTTGAGGCATGCTACCATCTTCTCTCAACAGCTCATGACTCACTTTGGACTTGGTGTGATGCTCAGAGCTTTCATTCTTACATTTCCATCCATATTGCTCATCAAATTCCACCTGAAGCACTACTGGACCACCGTTATCTCTCACTCTTACTGTGAACACATGGCCCTTGTGAAACTGGCAGCTGATGATGTCCGAACCAACAAGATATGTGGCCTATTCGTTGCCTTCGCCATCTTAGGGTTTGACATAATCTTCATCACCTTCTCCTATGTTCAGATCTTCATCACTGTCTTCCAGTTGCCCCAGAAGGAGGCACGATTGAAAGCCTTCAACACCTGCATTGCTCACATCTGTGTCTTCCTGCAGTTCTACCTGCTGGCCTTCTTCTCCTTCTTCACACACAGGTTTGGTTCTCACATCCCCTCCTACGTTCACATCCTCCTGTCAGACCTTTACCTGTTAGTGCCCCCCTTCCTCAACCCCATTGTCTATGGTGTGAAAACTAAGCAAATTCGTGAACAAGTCCTGAAAATTTTATCCAAAAAAACATCTTGAACTTTACTGATTTGTTCTACAGAAATCTTTGTTGATTTCAGTTATGGAACTTGAATGTCTTCTTCAAGTATGTGTTATTCTTCAGAGATTAGCTCCCTGATAGATTAACTGCAGATGTTTAGCCCTAAACCTATATAAACACAAGTACTAATAAATAGTCTTAGTGAATTATATAAATCTCTCTATATAAAACATTATGTATATTATTTTGGCATATGCATTATATATAATGTATATGTGGATATGCAGCAATGTTAACCAGAGAATAGGATAAGAATTTAAAGGCAGCAGTGGCCTTGGGAGGAACTGGAGAGGGGAGAGATGGTTGAAAATACCATACATACAGTACTGAAGTATGAAGTCCTTCTCCAGCCAAAGAAATCCTTTGGTTCAGAACCTGAAAATTTTAGATGCTCATAACTTGGGAGTTATTTATTTAATTTAAAAAATCACAATAGTTTGGTTCTCTTAGGCTATGATTTAAATTATGTAAGGTAGTTTCTGGTTGGGGTCTCTGTATTTGAACTTAAATATTCTTGGACCATTTTGCCATATCTAACAAAAAGTTTCAGAGAACAGCACCTGCTTTGAGTCATTTCAAAAGACTATTCTGTACATCAGTATCCTTAAACTGCCACTAACAAACACTGGTAATTGTGTCTCTGTTCCAGTTCTTAGTAGTTGCTTCTAATCTACATTTTCACAGATTTGAAGAAATCATCAATCTTTTCTATATACATTCTATAAATGTTTTTTGATATAACAACAATATGCAGTCAATAACACACACAAAATTATATATTCTATCAAAAAGGATAAATAAATCAAGGTATTGTGTAATAAAATCACAGGGATAGGGATTGAAGTAATCATCACGTTATGGTACACTTTTAAGGAAACAAAACTGGGGAAAAGGAGATGACTCAGCTGTTAAGAGCACTGGGTGTTCTTTAAGAGGACCTGGGTTTGAATCCCTGACCTTTATGGTGGCTAACAACTGCCCTTTACTATAGTTACATGGGATACGAAACCCTCTTCTGTTCTCCACAGGCATTGCATGACACAGCTACAGTTACATACACGCAGGCATAACATTCATACAGATAAAATAAAAATAATAAATAAAATATTTGGAAAAGAAAACAAAACCAATATATGGACTCATGTAGTGAATACTCTGGGCCCCACGCTACAGATGCTAGTGATTTTCAGTGTTAATGTGGGATTTAGATGAACTTTACTAAGCTTCAGAGGTGAAGAATGAGTAACAGAATGGAATGGCAACTTCTGCTACATTTAGAAACTGCCAGGTGCCAGCATCTGGAGGACTGCATCTTACATAAACCTGCATCTTTATGTCAGAAATGATTAGAACACTGCCTGACACCATATAACACAGGAAGTATTTTCCTGCTGTTAGACAATGGTATGGAAGCTAATGCAGTACGTGAATTAAACCACAAAGAAAATGTGTGGACTCTGGAGTATAGTCCATTATTCTTAATGTAAAGGAATCATGTGGACTTCAAAGAGTAATTCCTGAAATATAAATCTGAAATTTCACAATGAGCCAAACACATTGGAATATGAAGAGGCTTCCAGAATTATCCTCATTCATTTCCCTTCACCTTTGACTTCATCTTCAACCTCCTTTGGTGTGATGTGTTTATAGATATGGTGTTCTCTCTTTAAAAAAGAACAAGGCTGAAAATAAATAAGTTGATTATAAAAACACACAAAAATGCATTGTGGATAGGGAAGTCATTTGAATTCCACATTTTGGATAGGTTAAGTTCTTCAAATAAAGTAACAGTGCAAGAAAATAATATCTCTATCTCTCTCATAGACATTACTTACCAAAGAGCTGACATCATTCAATAAATAAGTCTTATGCTATTTTCAATAAACAAAATTTTTCAGAGAAGCAGAAATGAATGAGTTACAAACTATTAATTGACTCAAATTTACTGGGGCTGGGGACTTGGCTCAGTGGTTAAGTGCTTGTTGTACAAGCATGAAGTCTGGGGTTCTGATCCCCCAAAACTCATAGAAATGTAGTTGGTTGGCTGAAAGTCTAGGCCTCTAGACTGAAAGTGGAGACAGGGGATCCCCAAAGAAAACTGGCCAGGAAAATAAACCATATTGACAAGTTATGGATTTTATTGACATCCTGCCTCAATGGCTAATGTGGAAAAATGATTGAGAATGATTTCTGTCATCAACGTAAGGCTTCCAATATGTACTCCCCCACACATGCATGTATTCCTATACACATGCATACCACACAAAAAGTAGGGAGCAAAATAAATTTTAGTAAAAATGAACTAAATTTGCTACATGAAAAATAACACAGTGACTCAAGAAAAGAAGAGCATGTTAGTTGATAGACAACAAGGTGAATGAGATAAAGAGTAGCTGAGCAGCTTATTCTAATTCCACATTGGATACTACAGTATATGTGACAGCATAAGTGAAGAGTGGACAATGCATGAAAAATCAGCATCTTGGTATAAATAAATATGACAAATATTCCTGAATAAGAAATCAAGATCTTGTGAGATCAAACCTAGACTGTTCTACATAGCTGGGGCTATAGGGAGACCCTGTCTAAACAAAACAAAACAAAACATTACCAAAACAAAAACAAAACAAAAAAATAAAAAACCACTCAAACTAATAGATAATGGTAACAACCCATTAACCATGAGTGAATTAACCAGACTCAATTCAAAGGTAGTATATATGAAAATGTGCTGAAAACATAAAGAAAATTAGATTAACTTTTCTTGTTAATATAATCAGCTGAAAACTCAATCCATTTCCAGTGGAACAGAAGTATACACTGTACATTGTTATGAAATCATGGATTCATTACCTTCTGAATATGAAGAATCATGAGAGGAACCTTTAAATACACATTATAAGATGGAAAGCTATACTTTCTGAATGAATTTTGTTATTAGAAGAGTGTGAGCTTTTAGACAAGATGTTTATAGATATAATTAAGGACAATTTCAGAGTGTAATAGTTTCTCAAAAAATTTCTGAATATAAATCAGGTTTTACAGAGGTAAATTAGTAAAGAGAAGACAATTCAAAGAACACCAATGAAGTAATATTCTTAACTCACACATGAGTATGGATTTATAGTGTAGTCTTTGATTTAGGTGAAGAGAGAAAGAAGAAGAAAAGTCACTATGGCAGGAAGTTTTCTTTTTAGTCTCTTTCCTTCATGGTAAATGCCACAGAAACATCTGATTTAATTGTTTACCTTTGTCCTGTTTTTTTTCTATAACTTTAAAATGGCAGTGTTGATTACTAGTTGTACAATTTTGTTTTGATTGTTTAAAAATTTTGTAGACAGTTAAGAACACTGGTTGTTCTTGCAGAAGATCCAGGTTCAAATACCAGCACCCACATGGCAGCTAACAACTGTCCATATTCCAGTCCCAGGAGATCTGACACGGGTGCACTTACCTACATGCAGGAAATACATGCATACACATAAAATTAAAAAAAGTATATGAACTGAGTCACAGAATATATATTTCATGTAGTGCAAAAAAGTAAGTTCTCCCCAGATTATTGTTTGTGCCTTTCTTACTATTTTCTTTCCTGAATAAGATACTGTGAATAAAACATAGCACACTTTGTTTACCTTCCCTCTGTTCATGTGTTCCCAGACAGAATAACCTTAAAATGACACATCTGTCCATGTGCATCTTCATGCAGTAAAAATGATTATTTACACATCTAAGAATCAAGTTGCCAATTCATAGTTCAGTGATATTTTCTAACACTGATCAATATTTTTTAAAAATTCAGATATACTTCTATCAACTAAACAGCAGAACGTGAGACACTTACATTACTTGACACATTTGCTCAAGCTTGATAGTGCAACTTGAAATTTTACCCATGTGATTCATAAGTAGCAGGGATACTCTGTGATATGAATTTGTATGTTCTTGGGTACTAATGATACTGGATTTTATAGTTATACATAGATCTATTTCCCAATTTAATATTATTTTCTATAAAGTAGTGATGATGGTACTCTGTTTACTGAATCAATCTGTACTAGTTTCTCCTAATGAACACATTGGGTGCAGTCCTTTCCTGCTTGTATATACTGAAAATTTCAGATTTTCAGAATTGTACTTGACATATTTGAAAAATCAATATAATTATTTTGATGGAATCAATACTGTCCGCCTTTAAATATCTATCTAAAAATCACCTAATGTGTGTTTATGAATATGTTTCCCACTCTTGTTTTTTCTATTAAGATATCAAAGTTATTCAAATTGCTATTTCTGTTGTAGAAGCAGCATTGACTTCTCCTGAACTTTTAGAAATAGAAAACGTAGGAATAACTTTACACAGTCTGTGCTGTCACATCAAGTTTTACCGCACACATATGCTCATGAAATCAGGGCAACAGTGGAATGAGGAACCTGCAGGATGTTGCAAGTGCCTTTGTTATAAATCCCTTCATCAAGTTCCATCTCCTGGTAACTACGCGCTTGCTCTTACTTAATGATGAGCTGCATTCACTGACAGTTCATCTTTCTAAGTAGCATTCCATGTTACGGATATGCTGCAATTTGTCTCTTTCTGTGTATGGATATTTAGGTTTTTGCCAAGTTGGGACCCCTGTGACAAATATTATTAACAATGTCTGTGTTTCATTCGTGGGTACATATCCAGGTGTCATAGAATAGATATGTATTTATAGCTTAGGAAGTGAGGAAGACACAGGTGGAGTAAGACTCGCCTGTGTTAGTTTCCTTGTAGAGGTAATAGTCACAGCTACTCATGCACCAAACTACTTCCACAAGAGCTAAGGAATCCAGGTGAACCCTGGTTTTATTCTTAAAAGAACAAAAAAAAGACATTGAAGAAAGAAGAAATGAGAGGTCTGCTATTAGGCCTCCCACAACTCCCAGCAGTGAAGTTTGCATAGAGATATTTTCTGCTTAGTGAAATGTCATGGGACTAAACCCAGGCCTTAGACTTGAAACCAAGTAAAATCCCAGTGCTACCTAATGCTCTATACGACTGACACCCCAGGCCTGTGACCATAAATGAAACTCTGATTTCTATTGAGTTAAGAGGCAAACATACTGCCTCCACCATTCCTTCCCCAACCTTGGGCAGACAGAGGGGGCAAACCTCCACCACTGTGAATTAGTGCAGGAAAGTTAACATAGAACTGTGCATCCTGTAACTCAAGGCTGGGCTAGTAAAATCTAATACTGAATGCTTCTAAACAGTCCTTGTCCCCAAGCCAATGCCTACACTGAAGACTTTATACCCAAGTGGATGACATGGCCCTAGATGCTGAGGCTTCTGTCTGGCCTACACCATCTATTTTTGGATACATGAGTTCTTGGAGCAGCAGGGAGGCCATAGGTTGTGAGAACTGGTCCTCCAGTACTGCTCTACTCTTTCTGTTGGGCTCTGGGTTCAGGATGCCATTGATCATTATATACAGAGGGGGCAAACCTCCACCACTGTGAATTAGTGCAGGAAAGTTAACATACATGTTGTACATGTGCCTGCCTACTGTTGTACATGTGCTGCTGTACATGTGCCTGCCCACTGTATTTCCCTCCTGACAAAAGTATTGCAATATAGTTAATTCATTGTCTCCTGATGTAAAACAGGCATCTTCCAAGTCATTGCCTATTTGTTTCATTCCTTCCATGGTATGTATAGGACCAGACAGAATTCTTGCGGTATCTGAAAACAGGCTAGTGACTGTGGGCAAGGTGTCATGCTATACTCTAGAACTAGGCAAACACTTGTGTTGAAGATATCATTTCAGGCCACTATGGGAAAACACAACTGATGTGAGACAACGCTGTATGTGGAGAACCTCTGGAGGTGAAGAAATTGCATATCAATGGCGATCTCACTGATACTCTGACTTAGGACGTAACCAGTCTCAGCAAAACCGAGCAAATTTCTTTAAATTTGGAAGGAGACTGCATTAAGAAAGTCATATTATAAAAATTAAATGTTATGCTGGTGACAGTTGAGAGATGCATTAGTTTTCTTTCTACCCTTTATTCTGCTATGTTCCATGCGCCTTAGTTGTAGAGGTTCAACTGTAGATGTGCCACCCAGTACAGGGCATCTCTCGGATATACGTTCTCTGTGTCTGACCAGATGTGCAATTCTGCAGCAGCCTCCATTTGTTGCAAAAAGAAGCTTCTTTGAAAAATGGTGTGCAGTGTGCTTGTCTATAAACATAAGAATCAATATTTAGCATATATTAAGAAATTTCATTTGTCTAGATATACAAAAGAGATAGGGTTTTCTCTGGGATCTATGTCCTCTCCCGCCATGTATATTTGGCTGAGTTTACAGTGCCACTCGTGATTTCCCTCCCATTGAGAAGACTTTAAGTCCAAGTAGATAGCTGTTGATTGGCCCCCAGATAACAGTGCCACTACTGCGCCAATAGAGATAGTTTGCCATGCTGGTCATTATGGTTATTAGGCTTTAGGACTGGGTTGGACCATTGATTGTTTTTCTCCCTTGACATTTTGCATATCATCGTCTAGCATTATGATAGCCAAACTTCAGTTAGAAGGCTTCTAGGTCAGTTCCTCCTCCATTGCTTCAAGTCCTATATCCTAAGTATGTCCTGTCTGCAGCAGTAGAGTCTTATCTACTAGTTTTGGGAACTAACCAAGAGGTTTAGCAAGAGTCCATGTTATTTAGGAGTCTCCTGAACCACTCTTACCAACCACTTAAATGGAGGTCTCATCTGTCTGGCACTATGTTCCTTGCCAAGCAGCTCCCAGGTATACACTAATGATCAGACACTGTATGTACATTTCTCATGAGGTAACTCTCACAAATAAAGCTTCCTTATACAATAGAGTACGATGCACACAGAAGGCCACAACTGGCCAAGTTTTAAAGAATAAGAGACTGCAGAATGTAGGATAGGACTCCTATATGGAACCTCACCCACCCACAGCTCAGGGATCATTGTAGAAGAGGAGGCAGAAAGATTGTAAGAGCCAGGGCTGGTTCATGAACACAGGGAAGCAGAGGTTTCCAGGGCACTGAAAGCTTGCACATATGAACTTGCGGCAATGGTGGCATCAAGCACAGGACTCATGACAACTCAATTAAACAAGGGCTTAAAGGAGAGGAGAGAAATGGATGGCAGGCAGGCACTAGACTGAGAACTATTGGAGACTGGTTGCTACTGGGTAAGGGAGAGTATGCCTTACAAATGATCTCTAGATGGGTTGACTAGACTCCAGTGTACAAATTTACACTGAAGGACATTTGGTTACAAATGCTTGACTGGATAGGACTTAACATATAAGATAGAATACATGAAGTTTGTTGGGGGGATGGGTGAGGTATAGATGGGGGGTCTAAATTTGATGACCATCTGTTTTATAAAATTACAAAAGCTCAATAAAATATATATTAAAAAAGAAAAAAATTAAATAAACACCCACCAATAAGTAGACAATACTATATGTCATCATTCAACAAAAACTTCTCAAGAACTAAGATTTTTTTCTTCTGGGGGGTCATGATCTGTCTGTTGGCCTGAAACTCTCTGTGTAGACCAGGCTGAACATTAATCTCAGGGAGAGCTGCCCATCTTTGCGTCCTAAATGCAATGATTAAAGTTGTGTGCCACCATACCCAGATAAGAACTAAGATGTATTTTAAAAATAAATAAGGTGAGAGAGATCTTAGTAAATCAATTCAATTTGGAATTGAAATTAATTGAATTCAGGAAACTCAACATGTTTCTTGAAAACACCTATTTTATCAGACAAACAACAGAAATATCTATATTATCTGTCTATCTATCTATCCTCTATCATTTATCTATCTTCTATCATCTATCTATCTATCTATCTATCTATCTATCTATCTATCTATCTATCTATCATTTATCTCATATATCTTACTAAGTTACTAATGAGGAAGAAAGGATAAATAAATAGTTTTTTTTAACTTTTCACATTTCTTTATGAAATTAAATATGGTTTCTGGCTTAGAGAAGGTGTAGTATCTTACTAAGTTACTAATGAGGAAGAAAGGATAAATAAATAGTTTTTTTTTAACTTTTCACATTTCTTTAAGAAATTAAATATGGTTTCTGGCTTAGAGAAGGTGTAATTAGTACAAGAGCAACTGCCATGCTGCTGGATCCTGTGGGCTCCACACTGACGTGCAGGCCCGGGCTGCACACCCCACACCTGTGAGTCAGTCCACGCTAGGC
Source organism: Nannospalax galili (assembly GCF_000622305.1). Classification (NCBI taxonomy): domain Eukaryota; kingdom Metazoa; phylum Chordata; class Mammalia; order Rodentia; family Spalacidae; genus Nannospalax; species Nannospalax galili. The sequence goes on along the minus strand of NW_008335836.1, from coordinate 685,962 downwards.
CACAGAATTCAGTCCTTATGGCTTCTCACACTCACTAGGGTAAGGCAATCTTTCTTGTGTCATTAGCAATTCTTTTTCGCTATTGTTAAAATAACAGGACCAAACCATAAAGAACAGGACCCAGGTATGTGTGAGGCCACCCAGCTGCAGTGGACTGTCAGAACCCAGCCTGGGTACACGGCCAGCTGTACAGTTTTGTTCTCACTGCATATATCATAAGTCAAAGAGGATATCCAGCAGCCAGCAGTGTCTATAGGGTTTGGGAAGAACAAGGGCGGCTGTGGGCCAGAGATTTGAGTGCAGAATTCCTGGTTCCTGCCCTCTGAGGTTGCAAGTGGCCTGGTGTCACCATTTAGGCTGGGAGCCTGAAAGGACAAATGGAGAAAAGAGGGGCACACACCTGCCCTTGCAGGTGGTTCATGACAGCACAGTATGTCTCCTGCGCAAAGGACGCAGGAGATGCAGTTTCCAAAACAGTGTCCAGAGCAGCCGAGCCTTGTCCACATCCGCCTGGCTAGTGGTTCTGAGCTGTGGCTTACAGGCTTACCATCACTGGAGGCCCTGTGCGAGTCCCTAGTGTTGGTGCCCATGCAACACTGCACTAGCAGTAGGGAAGAGATCAGAGACGGGCCCATACCTGGCTCTGATGTTGTACTCTAATCACTTTCAGGTTTGCAAAACAAGCCCAGGGCCAGATAGAGTAGGCCTCAGGGAGGGAAGGCTGGAGCTGTAGATAGGCAGGTCCACAAAATGCTGTCAGGTTGTCTGGTAGGTGCTGGCTACCAGAAAAAGCAAAGAAAAACAAAGCAAAACCCAGAACTAGGGATGAAGACTGAGAACCCACTTCATGCATCCTCCTGCTTTGGAACTACCCAAGTCTTGCTTCTTCAGAGCCCATTCCTACTCTGCTAGTTAGAAAGAACCAACTCATACTGTTCTTATTGAGTCTCCTTGGGCCTTGTCCCCAACCCACCGAGGCCACAGAAGAATGACTAATCAGCTGCAGTTAGTTAGCCAGATCCTGTTATGCCCACACACCTGTTTTGGGACCATATCTAGTACCGCTGCTCCAGGACACATGTCTTCCCTGCTAGCTAGTCAGAACTAGCCCATTCTGTTCTTCATCCTCCTTGGGCCTTGGCCATTTCCTCTTGAGGCTGCCAGAGAGCACCTGTATAGTTGGGTGAGTTAACCTGATACCTCCACACAGGGTCACCATTTCCCTGTTTTGGGACAAGTGCCAGTCACTGGGCTCCAGGGCTCACATATTCTCTGCTTAGTTAAGTAAAACCAGATCAGCTGATCAGCTGACTTGAACCTTGGCTCCTTCATTCTCCTGGAGAGCGTCAGATAGTTTGGGAAAATCTATTCTGTCACTACAATAAAATACTAAAAGTGAGAACCTGAAGCATAGACCAACTAACTACTCATACCTGATCAAAAAGTAACTAAGCAACATTAACAATTTAAACAAAAACAAAATTCAACTAAACAATGACAGGGTTGAGTTTCATATTAGATACACAACTAACAAAAGAAATCTATGTGCCCATACCTCAACGAACAAACATGAATAATATTAAAAAACAAAGGAATATGTTTCCACCATACTGCATCAGCAAAGTTTTACAATGAGAACTTCTCAGAGACACAGAATTTAAAGAACTATAATAAACATGATCAAAGAATATAACGAATTTAAAGAAAACACAAACAAAAAATTCAAAGAACTCAAAAGGATAGGAATATATTCCTTATTGAAACTCAAGAAAATACAAATACATTAATGAATGAGATGACAAAGACAGTTTAGAATTTGAAGGACGAATTCATGAAAGTGATAGAAATATTAAAGAAAACTCGGGCTGAAATGAAGATGGAATTAAAAAGCCCAATAAACCAAATTGAAGTGACAGGAAAAAGCCTTACCAATAGACTGAATGAAATGGAAATTATATGCAGACAAGACAATAAAGTTGAAGAACCGAGCTTCTCAAGCAAAGAATATGAAAAATTAGAAAAAAAACAGGAATGGAATATGTAGGAAATATGAGAGCACAAAAGCCTAAAGTTATGTATCATAGGCATAGAAAAAGGAGAAGAATCTCAGATTAATGACACTAACCATTTCTTCACCAGGATTATAGAAGAAAATTGCCAAAATTAAGGAAATACATACCCATACAGATCAATGACACTGACCATACCTTCACCAGGATTATGGAAGAAAATTGCCAAAATTAAGGAAATACATACCAATACAAATAAAAGAAGCACATAGAACACCAAATAGACAGGACCAGAACAGAATTTCCCCCACAACATATAATAGTAAAGACATTAAATTTACAGAACAAAGAGAGACTGTTTGAAAGCTGCTGGGGGGAGGGGCAGAGGGAGCTAGACACAAAGGAAAACTCATCAAAATTATAGCTGACTTTTCACTGCAAGCTATAAAGTCAAATGAGCCTTGACCAAATATTCCAAGTTCTAAATGATTATAGATGTCCACCCAGAATACTTTACCCAGAAAAATTATCATAGTACAAGGGGGAAAATCACCCATCGCCCAAATAGTCTGAAAAAATTCCTGTCCACCAACCCGACCCCACAGAAAATTCTCAAAACTGAAGAAAAGAAGGACAGAAGAAATGAATTATCTAAAGGGTCAAGAAAGATGAACACATGAAATATAATTAGAGAAATACAAAATAGTAATACAAAAACAATAAACCAATACACATCTTCCTATAATAACTTTAAATGTGAATGACTGCAAATCCCAGTAAAAAGATTCAGAGTAGTTGAATGGATTAAGAAAAAAATCCATCTTTTTGTTGCCTGCAAAAAGACATAAAATAAACTCACGTCATCTTCAGTAATATGCACTATCGTGCAGTCAAAGGATGGAAAAATATTTAAAGCAAATGGTGCTAAGGAACAAGCAGGTGTTGAAATTCTTATTTTCTAAAAAATAGACTTAAAATTAAAGCTGATCAGAAGAGATAAAGAGGTTCACTTCATCCGAATCAAGGGAAAAATTAACCAAGAAGAACATATATGGGTCAAACTCTGGTTCATAAAATTTCATAAAGGCAGCACTGTGTTACTTTAAGACTCAAATTAACCCCAACTCAATAATAGTAGACTTCAATACCTCACTCTCTCCAATACACAGGACAACTGGATAAAGAATAAAGAACGAACAGAGAAACATCTTAATTAAATGATATCATATATCAAGTGGACCAAACAGCTACAGAATATTCCACCCAAGCACCAAAGAATGTACATTCCATGTAGCCACCCATGGAAGTTCCTCTAAAACTAACCACATTATTAGGGCACAAAACAAACCTCAACCAATACAAAAAACTGAAATAATTCTGTGCATTTTATCAAACCATAACACAAAAGAGCTAAAAATAAACAGGAAAAGAAGCTCTAGTAGCTACCCAAACTGAGTTAAAAAACATGCTCCAGAATGATCAATGGATCCAAAAGAAATAAAAATAGCCCTGGAAGTGAAAGAGAATGATAATATAACAGAACAAAACCTCTGGAGCACCTTGAAAGCAGTCCTAAGAGGGAAATTTATAGATAGAAGCAGCTATGCTAAAAATCAGAAAGAGAACAAATACATGGCTTAGCACTACAACTCAAAACTCTTGGAAGGCAGGAATAAGCAAATCCCAAATCCAGCAGATGAGAAGAAATACCAAAATCAGAGCAGAAATCAATGAAGCAGAAAAAAGAAAACAATACAAAAAATCAATGAATATAAGGGCTGATTCTTTGAAACGATAAACAAGATAGACACTTGGCCCCGTTAACTGAAAGAAAAGAAGAGGAAATCCAAATAAACAAGATAAGAGACAAAAGAGGAAATATTACACAGACACCAAAAATGATCCAGAACTTTATAAGGGAATCTGTTAAAAAAAAAAAACTATAGGCTATTAACTTTGAAAATCTAAAAGAAATGGATGGATGTCTAAATTCATTGAAACCACCAATATTAAACCAAGAAGAATTCAACCATTTTAGCACACCTATAACAAATAAAGAAATTCAAACAGTAATAGAAATACTTCCAACTAAAAAAAGTCCAATATCAGTTGAATTTCCAGAAGAGTTTTTACCAGATCTTCAAAGAATAGCTAGAACTAATACTGCTTAAATTATTCAAAAGATAGAAACAGAGGGAGAACTCAGGAACTCCTTCTACAATGTCATTATCACTCTAATAAGGTAAAATCATAGTAAAAAAGAAAAAAAATTAAATGAAAAAGAAAACTACAGGCCCATATCCTTAATGAACATAGACACGAAATAACTCACAAACTGCAAACAGACACACATCGAAAAGATCATTCACCATCATCATATCGGCTTTACCCCAGAGATACAGAGATGGTTCAGTATACATGTCAAAAAAAGTAATAAGACATATAAATGGACTTAAAGTCAAAAATCACATGGTCATCTCAATAGATGCAGAAAAAGTTTTTGACAAAATCTAACCTGAATTTGTGGTAAAAGTCCTAGAAGGAACTGGACGCTAGGGCACATACCTCAACATCATTAAGACTGTGTACAACAAAATCACAGACAACATCATTCTAAGTAGAGAAATCATGAAACACTCCCATTGAAATCAGGAACCCAAAGGACTGTCTGCTCTCCCCATGTCTTTTCACTACAGTGCTTTCAACTCTTGATAAAACAATAAGACAAGAGAAGGAAATAAAAAGGGACATAAATTGGAAATGTACAGATCAAATTATCTTTATCTTAAGATGATCTGATATTACACATAAGACATCACAAAAATTCCACCACAAAACTTAAAAAATTATTAACACTTTCAGCAAAGTAGAAGTTACAAAATCTATTTGTAACTATTAGTGGCCTCTCTATATTCAAATAGCAAAAAAATCAGAGAAAGAGTTTAGGAAACACTTTGCCTTCTCAATAGCTTCCAAAAGTAAAATAAAATATCTAGGGATAAAGCTAGCTGAAGGACTCTTCAATGAAAACTTTAAATCTTTGAAGAGATTTAGGAAGACAAGGAAATGGAAAGGTCTCCATGCTCATGGATAGGCAGAATTAATACAGTGAAAATGACCATCCCACCACAAACAATTTGAAGATTCAATACAATTCCCATCAAAATCCCCATGATAATCTTCAGGGAAATAAGAAATCCATCATAAAATTCATATGGAAACACAAAAGATCCCAGATAGCCAAAGCAATCCTGAGCACAAAGAGCAATGCCAAGGGGATTACCATACCAGACCTCAACTTATAGTATAGAGCCATAGACATAAAAAACAGCAGCATGGTTTGGGCACAAAAACAGACTTGGCTGGGGGCGGGGGGGGGGGCAGAGCAGTGAAGGGAGTACCATACCAGACATCAATCTACATTACAGAGCTACAGTCATTAAAAACAACATGATATTGGCACAAAAACAGACATAGATCAATGAAACAAAGTTAAAGATCCAAAGATGAGTGCACACAATGACAGCAACCTGATATTTTACAAAGGTACCAAGAACACACACTGGAGGAACGACAGCATCTTCAAGGAATCCTCCCAGCAAAATTGGATCTCAACATGTAGAAAAATGAAATCAGACCCATATCTATCACCTTGTATCAACTCAAAATGGGTCTAAAGGCCTCAATGTAGAGCCTGAAATGGTGAAACTGCTAGGAAAAAACAAAACAAACACCATAGACAGTGCCCTACGTGATATGGGTACAGCAGAGGGCTTTCTAAATTGGACATCAGTTACTCAGGAATTAAGGTCAACAGTTGCCAAATGGGATCTCATTAAACTAAATATCTTCTATGAATCAAAGTAAACAACCAATCAAGTGAAGAGGAAGCCCATGGAGTAGGAGAAATTCTTTACTAGCTATACATCCAGCACTCTCTTGTGGCCTCTGCAGGCATTGCATGACATGGATGCACTTACATACAGGCAGGCAATGAACCATACGTAAGCTAAAAATAGTAAATAACATATTATTAAAAATCTAAGAATGAATCTATCTTATGACGCAGCCACACACTCCTCTGTCTATACTCAAAGAACTCATCCTCCTCTAGATATCGTACATCCATTTTTGTTGCTGCTTTTTCATAATAGCTAAGAAATGAAAACACTCTAAATGTCCCTCAGCTGACAAATGGATTATGAAAATGTAGTACAGTTATACAACGAATCTCTACTTAGCTGTAAAGAAACACGAAAATCAAAAAATCATTAATAAATGGATAAAAAAAGAAACCGTTATACTAAGTGAAGGAACACAAACTCAGAGCTAAACTGACCCGGAGGCCTCCTCCCTGAAGACTGCCTCTCATGGTATCAGAGGACTATGCAAACTGCCAAGGGAGAAAACCAATCAAAGGTTCAATCCAGTGGTAAAGCCTAATAAACCACAAAGATTGGCCCATCAAACTATTGCTATTGGTGCATTCATAGAACTTTTATTGTGTGTGTGGGGGGATCAACAGCTGTGTAACTGGAATTAATGCCTGCTCAGTAGAAGGAATTTATGAGTGGTGCTGTAAACCTAGCTAACTACAAATGGCTGGAGACTTCATAGATCCCGAGAAAAACCTACTTTTACCACATTTCTAAAAAGCAGAGAATAAAGTGGGAGATACATAACCCTAAGTGACATATCTTCAATGCATCCCTCACTTCTCACCAGAGAAGTTTCCTTATGCAGCATATGGTGATTAACACAGAAACAACCGGTTAATGTGCAGAGAACAAGAGTCCCGAGAGTACTTTATCCCTGAACAGGACACCTACTTCAAACTTCTGCCTCCTAAGGCTTAGAGGTCATTGAAGAAGTGAAGATGGAAAGATTTGTAAGAGCTAGCAGAGTGGATGATCACAAGGAGAAAGAGTTTTACAGACAGCTTCTCAGTTACACATATGAACTCACAGTAATGGTGACAGCACACACAAATCTTATGCAAGCTCAAACCAGACAAAATCCCACCATAGACATGGCAAAGTGGGTAAGGAATACCAAACCAACCTAAGTAAATTTTGGTAACTGTTGGCTGCTCAGAGGACAAGAGAGTATCTTACAGGGATGAGAATTTTGGTAGGTTGCTCAGGCCCCAATAGAGAGACCCATAATGAAGGATATTTGGGACACAACTCAGATTATAGGCTGTATCACAGAAATAACACAGTACTTTAAACTGGATACGGGGTGTTAATGATAGGCAAGGATGAGAAGATTTAAATATCATCAAATTATATTGTATGGAAATCAGAAAAATTCAATAAAATTTTTTAAACTAAATCAAAGGATTAATTTTTTAATTAAAAAAAGGAACAATAAGGTAGTTAATGGATACATAAAAATAAAAATCTATCGATTAAAGAGCCTTTCAGTACATCTCATGGAACTATTTAAACAAGTCCAAATCATACCCCAAATTAATAGAAATAAGAACCAACAATGACCATAAGTGCTCAAACAAATGAAATAGGGATTAGAAACTACAGAAGAATATGCTATGTTCACCTTTAGGTGATATGAAGAATTTGATGCTGGGGTTATGATAAGTTGATGAATTAGACTTAGAAAAATCAAAGCAGAATTTATGTACCATATTCTAATTCAGCATTTGCTTGTCTTTGCTCATCTTGGTGTGGCACGATTTAAAGACTACACCAGAAGTTACAGAGGGTGAATGTGGAGATGTGAAACTGACAGGACCATCCCTGTTCTGTAGGGAGGTGAAGACACCATCAGAAACCAAATGTGGGATGCGTGGGGATTCATGACCAGGTGCATTCCAGCCATGTGTTCTGCCTGTGTTCCCTTGTTGTTCCACAATTGTCTCTGTCAAGCCAAACTCCAGATAGCAAGAGCACCAACTCATATAGTCCATTATGGCCTGACACAGAGTGAGAGATGTAGGAACGGAAGCCAGCATACTCTTTTCCAAGACACCATTCCATAAGCTTTATATTTGTATCCACTTTCATAATGGGTGGTCTACGCAGTGTACCATTATATCCTTCCACCTAGTGAGACATTCAAGGCTGAACTTATGACTTCAGGTTGCCAGAGACTTTGCCAAGAAATGGCATAATTTTTATTTCCCTTCTATTAGATGTAGGTGAGAGAGTTATTCATTCACTAAAAGCTGCATTTGTTGTATATATTCCATTGTCTTTGGAAGAAATCTATGAAATAATAATAAAAGTACTACATTGGAAAATCAGATTTCAGGCATAATATTGGCTTTGATTATTGAATTATTTTGAGGACATCATCTCAAATAAGAGAGTTTCATTGTGTACATAACTGTCATCACCAAAACTGAGCTCAAATCACTGCTAGCAGTTAGCTATAGACTCTGCTCTTCTACAATTGAAGACTTTAATATGAACATCTAATCACACCATACGTAAAACTGTTTACTGATCTCTTGTATTCTAGGTGCAAACTGGTATCTCATTGCACGTTGCATCCTGTTAGTTTTTCCAAATATCCAGACAACAAATGTTTGAAAATCTCCAGAGAATTCTTCATCCTGCTGTGGTCTGGTGATGTTACACAGAGAAACTTGGGAGGGTCTATAAATCAAAATGTTGGCACTGACAGGGTTACAGCGTCTCTCCCACACATTTACTGCATCCTCTCGAAGGACCACAGAAATTTTTATTAATTAATTTTACTTCCTTGTAGAATTAGAATGCTCTTCCACAGCAAGAAGAACTTTTCCACAATGTATGTGAGATCTGGTAAAAATATAAATGGGGGCAAAATGAAAACACAGTGGGAGGTTGAGAGGTAAAAGAGAAGAGGGCAGACATCAGAAGAGTGGAGAGAAGGACTGAGAGCCTGGCTTAGGATAGAAAAGGTTCTCAGGTCCGTTTAACATAATTTCCACTAGAGCATCTTTTTGTGAGTACTCATGCTTGTAGGATCCAGTTTAGACCTGAAATTTTTCAGGCAAAGAGGTTTACTTAAGATGTCTTAGAATTTCATTTACAATGGTATCTGTGCAAGGAATTGTTTACATGAGGTAAAGGTTTACTTTCAGACATAACACAGAAGGAAATTCAAAATGAGGTCAGAATGTTACCAGATAACCACAAAGTTCTTCTTCAGATCCCCAAATCAGTAATTTTAAAATAATATTTTACATTTTAGGGGCTGTTAAATTTTATTGTGTTTTGTGCATTACATAAAATAGATCTTAATCAAATTTAGACTCCCTCCCTGTCCCTCATACATGCCCCCATCACATTCCATGTATGTTAAATCCTATCCAGTCAAGCAATTTTATTAGGCATTCAAATTTATGAAACAACCCTAGACTCTAATCTCTTTTTTATTTTATTTTTAAAATACTTTGTTATTTTTATTTTCATGTGTATGAGTATCTTGTCTGTATGTGTTTAAGTGTACACATGTTTTGCAATGCCTGCAGAAGTGAGAAGAGAATGCCAGAGCCCCTGGAACAGGAGTTACTAGCTGACAGATGGCTGCTGGGAACTGAACTTGCATCTTCTGCAAGAACAGCCAGTGCTCTTAACCACTGAGACATATCCTCAGATGCTTTTTTTTTTTTCTAAAAAAATGCTGCAAGCCACGATATGCCCATGTGGATGAGCTTGAAAATTCAGGGTCAGGAGCAATAGAAGTAGGACAGTTCAAATCGAGCAAAATTACAGTATGAAGTGATGTTCAATAACAAGAGGGCCAGTCAATAGTAAGTGTTGTATTAATGCGGGACATTTGGAATGCTAACTGTGACTGCTGAGATTCATCGCTTACTGAAACCCCGAGGATCTCATTTGTCTCCTACCATGGAATACTTTTTTCTTTCCAAAACTGACACTGAATTAAATTCAGAATGCATTATGTAGTTCAATAAAGCATCAGAGGAATTTTATGGTAGCTAAAAAGATTAATAGGGAATTCATGTTAATATGTTGCACCTTTACTTGATGATACTGAGGTAAAATTGATGTTTTCACCCAACAGTGAAGCCTTTCCTTCATTTTGTGATGTTCATGCTGTCTGTGCTGTGTTGACACTGCAGTTAACCTGCTTCTTCAACAGTCCTGCTGCTCACCAGCCGACTAACTGTTGTTTTTGATTTTGCTCTCAGTTATCATCATGATTATTTTGTTCTATGTGGATGAGGACACATTTTAAGTGTAAGAGATCCTTTCTCTGTTCCACTCTCTTTTAGTGCATGTGGACAAAGAATTGGTAAATGCTTTGGGTGACTGAGACTCTAATTTCCCAGATCTGATCGTTATGCAGTACGTTAATTCCTAGCCCAATTCTGACAAATTTGACAAATTTTTCTTCAGTTGACAAAGGAAGCAAATATGAAACAGAAAATGTTTTTGTCTATAATCAAAAAGAGAGCAAACATTGTAACCTGCGACCTGGATTGATGTGCTGCACAGCAGAGAAATACAGAATTAATTTGGAGACAGCAGGGAGCAGTCTCCTTAAAACCTTGAAGAAAAGCCATGGACGCAAATAAGCTTGACTCACGTGGCATCCAGACTGATCTTCGGGACTTTATGTTTCAGGCTTTCCTTTTCCTTCTTCTTGGCGGTGGAAGAAAACGGTTAAGAAATTAATGGAAGGGTCTGAGATGACTAAGCATCGAGGTAAAGAAGAGGAAGAAACCCTTTTTCTGATCACGGACACCAGACTGGGATCAGCAAAGAGGAGAAATGAGAATTGGAGACGTAGGTGCTGACAGCATAATGAACTCTTAGGGCAGTTGGAGGGAGATCTGAGGAGAAAGGTGACAGACACGGCAGGCAGACTGTGGACAAGAGCAGCTATCCAAGTACCACTTTGGAAAAAAATAGAGAATATGCAAACTTGATATGAGAAATCATAAGATTGAATTTACTTGTTTGGATTCTTTTTTTCAGGTCTTTATTTTCCTAAAACCATAGCCCTTGCTCCAGGAAATAACCTTCTACCCACGTTTACGTAAGCAACCCTGACTTAATTCACTGGGTCACACAAAACAAGACAGAAGACTAGGAGGGGCATTCTGGGAAGAAGAAAGGCTTTAGCAGAAGGAGAATGGATGGAAAGAGGGTATTAGGGGTGAAAATGTCAAAAATTTACTTTATTCGTGCATGAAACAGCAAAAGATTAAATTGAATAAAGTATTAATTTCTATTAGGAATCCCCCAAGCAAATATCTGCTGCGTTTAGGGATTATCCACATCGGACTTAAAGAGATCGAAGTGAAATGGACGGTTTCAAATGTAAGGTAGCCTTTACAGGACAGGAAGATGGTATTTAATAACTGATAATGTGCTGTGATCCTATTAGTTTTTGCTGAGCTGGGTGATTTCATGTAAAAGACAAAGGGGATTTTGAAAGGAAAATAATATTTTTACTCAATAAGAGAAGAAGCAAAGAAATAAGAAAAAGTTATTTCTCTTTTGGTCTGCATTAATTTGGTATAAATGTAAGATGCTATTTGTTATAACTTTTTTCTTCTTGCTCTTTTTTGTTTGTTTTTCTGCTTTGAACAATGAACCTGCACAGGTCTATCCCTTTAAAGATTTATCCACTATTTAACTCTTTAGGAAAGAATGAGTGTTTTATTCCTTTTGAGACAAGACGCCACTTTGTAGTCTGCAGGGTAGTGTGAACTCACTATGCTGCCCAAGCTTGTCTCTTGTTCAGAGCAATCCTCCTGTCTCAGCTTCTTGAGTGTGATAATTACAGGTGTGAATCACCTCACTCAACTAAACAAGCACCCCCCAAAAGGAGCATTTTTTAAAAGAAGCTTTTTTTAACAGTTTTTGTTTTTACTCATATGAAATGTACTGTGATCACAAGGCTCTTCTCCCCCACTGCCTTCTCTGACCCCCTCTTGGACCTATTGGCCCCCTTCTTTGCATATACTTGCCTTACTGATTTCTCTTCTTGTTCAAATAGTATTTTTATTTATTCTTCTAAAATTCCATATATGTTATATAATGTATCTTGAACACATCCACCTCTCAGTCTCCCAAATCACCCAGGGCCAATTCTACTTCCTTTAAAACCACATATTTTATATCTTATTATAAGACTTTAAAAGTCCTGTATTATTTTAAGTCCATCTTATCTTGGGCTTAGCTCTTGAGTATGACAGGTGAAAAGCAAACATCATAGAGTGAATTATCTGAAAATTGCAGGCTCGTGAAATCAGTTGGATATAACTGAGTAGGAATAAAAGCCATGTTGAATGGCACTTGCTTTGATTCTGCAGAGGTGCCCTCAATGATGTCTTAGAGTGAGCACTGCATGGTGTCTTAGAATAGCACAAGAAAACAGAAAGCTCAGACAGGTGAAGAAACAATAAAAATCACTGTAGGGGTTACCATGAAAGATAGTAAGACTTGTGGTCTAGAATTAGTATGGTGTGGGTGGTGTTATTGAACAAAGATTGTTCATGTTTAGAGGTCGTGTGTGTGTGTGTGTGTGTGTGTGTGTGATTACTTTTTAAATTTTTTGGTTAGCATACAGAATAGTGGGTTTCATCATGGCCTCGTCATATTTTTGTGTTGCTAGACTGTTGTTATTTTTCCTTCTACACCCACTGCCCATCCTCATGCCTCACCCCCCGCCCCCAGGCTGGTTCTCTTTCTTCCTCCACTTAGTCCCAACTTCTGCTAACTAATATGTTATACTACCCTCTCTCTTTCCCTTCAGGCTTAAGATCTCTTCTTTTCCTATCATGATTAGAGGGGATGTTTAACAGGCTTCCATCTGGGAGGCAGAAAAGACAATCTTATCCTGATGGTCAGTCATAAACTCTAAGTTTTACTTAACTGATAGTAACAACAATGAAGTGGAGAAGATGAACAGAAATGTGGAGTGGATTAAGGAGTGATTGCATAAGCACCGAAGTTTTCTATGATTGCTTTTGTTTCATTCACTTATTTTTTTCTTGACACAGAACTTGGGCTAATCATTGCTATCTCACTGAAATAAAATGTGGAACTTGATCTTGGTTATGGTTTAAATGGCAGCCCAATGGCAACCACAAACTCCAGCAGTGTCCTGTCCTCCACATTCTATCTCACAGGTATCCCTGGATATGAGGAATTTCACCACTGGATTTCCATCCCATTCTGCTTCCTCTACATTACTGGGGTAACAGGCAACTGCATGATCCTGCACATTGTACGCACAGACCCCAGGCTCCATGAGCCCATGTATTACTTCCTGGCTATGCTTTCTCTCAATGACATGGCCATGTCTTTGCCCACAATAGTATCTCTTTTCAGGGTGTTGTGGGCCATTTCCAGAGAGATCCAGTTCAATCTTTGTGTCGTCCAGATGTTTCTGATTCACACGTTTTCCTTCACTGAATCATCTGTGCTCTTGGCAATGGCCCTTGACAGGTATGTGGCTATCTGCCACCCACTGCGATATGCTACCATTCTTACCCCAAGACTTATTGCCAAGATCGGAATTGCAGCTCTGCTCAGGAGTTCTATTTTGATAATTCCACTTATGGCACGTCTGGCGTTCTTTCCCTTCTGCCGCTCCCACGTCCTTTCTCACTCCTACTGTCTGCACCAGGACATCATCCGCCTTGCCTGTGCTGACACCAGATTCAATGTCATATATGGGTTAGTCCTGATAACTATGCTATGGGGCATGGACTTTCTGGGCATTTTTGTATCTTATGTTTTTATCCTTCACTCGGTGCTAAGAATTGCATCCCATGAGGGGAGGCTTAAGGCACTTAACACATGTGCATCCCACATCTGTGCTGTACTCATTCTATATGTGCCTATGATCGGGTTATCTCTTGTCCATCGTTTTGCCAAACATTCCTCTCCACTCATCCACATCTTCATGGCTCACATCTATTTAATGGTTCCACCAGTGCTCAATCCAATCATCTACAGTGTAAAAACCAAGCAGATACGCCAAGGAGTCCTGTATCTCCTCTGTCGCCCCAAAATTATCCATTCAATCACAGTGTAGGCAAGCCATCAAGACAATGAGGGAATCAGTCCCTAATAGTATGGACACATGATTAATTTTCTGCTCTAAGTATGATGTGCCCAGAGCTGTGAACAGAAGCCTAGGTACAAAGCAGAAACAGAGGCAACAGAGCATCACAAAGAGGATCTTTGGGCACATGCCCTTGCTCGCTAGCTAGACAGCCTGACTTCACACATGCTTCACATGCAGTGTGCTGGTAGAGGATCTTTGGGCACATGCCCTTGCTCGCTAGCTAGACAGCCTGACTTCACCATGTGATCATTTTCATTAATTCTCTCCAATGTCCATCCTCAGACATTGTTTAAGGTCGCTTATACAAGAACATTTTGAACTCATATTTGTTTGCTTCTTGATCTTAAGTAATGTTTTTCATTAACTTTGTGATACTTTATTGTTCTGCCGTTCATGTGTGCAATAATGATGGTGATGGTGAGATTTTATCTAGATATGATGATGTATTGTGGTCTGGAGCAGATGTTACCAATACTTATGTTCTCAGAATTATTTTCACATATTTACATACACATTCTTCCTTATCAGAGGAGGTTTAATTTCCTTAGGAGTTGAAATAAGCATCTTCTGAATCATCATTTTCTTTCTTTCTATCTATCTATCTATCCATTAATCCATCCATCCATCATCCATCTATCTATCTATCTATCTATCTATCTATCTATCTATCTATCATCTATCTTCTATATTCTATCTCTATCTCTGTCTCTAGCTCCATATCTATATCTATATCATCTATATCTATATCTATATCTATATATTTGTTTTGCTGTTCTGAGGATCAAATCTATAGTTTAGTCCATGGAAGGAAACTGTTCAATCACTGATACACATCCCCACTCAATAACTCTTAATTTTTTAAAAGCTTCATTATATATGTGTATGTGTGTGTCTCTATGTGGGTATATGGTCATAAGTACAGGTGTGTGCCTGGAGAGTCCATGAGAGAATCTCAGATCCCATGGAGCTGGAGTTACCAGTTGTTGTGAGCCTTCCTACACAGATGCTGGGTTTTGAACACTGCTCCTCAACAAGAGCAGTGCACGTTCTTTGCTGCTGAGCCATCTCTTCATCCCAAGCAATTTAACTTTTTTAAAAATACTGAAAAAGTATTTTTTGTTCTTTTTAGAAAATAATTTTATTGATTTCAGAATTTCATGCAATGCATTTCTAACTCCCAGATGGGTCCCAAAGATCATCAAACAATACTAAGTAATGCCATTATACCTGGTTACCCATCAGTACTTGGTGGTAAGAACTTACTGTTGAGGACACTACATACATAACAGTCAAAGAAAAAAACAAGGTGAAATCAAGCTGGTACTGACCTTGGCACTACATCTCTGCTGGCTAGTTTTCATCATACTAGTAATTGTTTTGAGTCTTCTGTTGTGATCATGTGAAACAATATTAGAGTTCATTGACTTAAATATATCTTAATAACAATTCAGAGTAACTACTAATTCAAACATGAGGAATGAAGCAGGCTGCATTACCAATTCTTAGAAGTTCGTGTTAGCAGAAAACAGTATAAGTCATTTAATATTCATCTGGAAGTATTTTCAATGTATAAATATATTGTTTATTACATAAATGAAGTTAATTTAGTCCATTTTCAAAACTAACTGGGTTTTTGTAGTTCATGTGTCTACACTGGCTGAAACAAACAAGGCAAAAAAGAACTTAAGACTTCAGAATGTCTTTTATCCCCTGACAGCTATGTAAGTTTCTATAATAGATAATCCATTTTCATATGTTTTTCTAGCTCTTAAATAAGAATTGTGATAATTACAGCTGTGCTTGTCAATGAGGGATTCAGGATTGCAGCATGTATAGTGATTATGAAATAAAGTAGTGATTGAAACCAGAATGGCTCTTTGGTCTCTGTACTCCTAATACGTGGAGTTGCTATGATTCCACTTTCTATATAATAAAATCTATCTTAATAACTGGAAACCAGAAACCTCTAATTTTACACAGCTGAGGTCTTCCCAGAAAACCTAAGAAATGTTTACTCCCTAACTTTGGTTTGACTGTTGGACTGTGTTTGTTTTTCCTGTTTATTCTTATCGTGAGCCTGCTCACTGTCCTTTTCTTCTACCACGTTCATCTTCACAAAAGAGAATATCAATGAAAACAATGTAAATGTGGTGATTTAAATGAGAACATTTCCCTCTAGATTCATGCATTTGAACACTTGGCCCCAGCTGGTGGCACTGTTTGCGAAGTTTAGGAGGTATCGCCTTGCTGGAGGAAACATGTCACTGGAGGTGGGCTTTGGGAGATC
The DNA here is from genome assembly GCF_000622305.1 of Nannospalax galili. NCBI lineage: Eukaryota > Metazoa > Chordata > Mammalia > Rodentia > Spalacidae > Nannospalax > Nannospalax galili. The sequence goes on along the minus strand of NW_008335836.1, from coordinate 669,606 downwards.
ATAGCCTTGTGTCACTCCTAGTTCACACTCTCTGCTTCTGTTTGTCCTCAGAGATGTGAGCTTTTAGCTTCCTGATCCTGATGCCATGCCTCTGTGATGTGATAGAGTCTCATCCTTTCGGAACTATAAGGCAAAATAAACTTTCTTCCATAAGTTGCCTTGGTCTTGGTGTTTTATCACAACAACAGAACACAAAAGACAAATAATACAGCAAGGATATGAATATCAAAATAAAGTGACTTCTATAGCATGATAAATATCTAAAACCTAATTGACCTTAAGAAGAATATTTGTAGAGAATATGAACATCAGTTATTCATTGAGCAAATAATATTTATAGTTACTTTTGAAGTAACGTATTCAGGTGCATTTATTTTTAAATCTATCTTGAGCACGCTGACCGTAGGGAGAATAACAAAATGACAACATACGGAAATTGCATCACAGTAAAATGGTACAAGCTCAAAGGAATGAGAAATGAAAATCTTGAAATACCATTACTTTCAAGCTCTTTATGCCATTGTGATTTTCTTTATGCGTCTTTGGAATTGAATGCTGCTGTCCTAATACATGGTTTGCTGTATCCTGTTCATTTTAGGCTGCATTATCTTCATTAAACTTATTTGCACTTCTTGATAGCCTTACAACACTTTGATGGAGCAAATATTTAATTTGTACTCCATTAGGTCTGAGCACTATGAAACCGTGTCTATGGAGTGTGTTTTGTGGAATAGAAGCAAAGTGCTCTATTCTCAGTCCAGCATTGGGGAACTTACAATGCTACGTGTCAGCCTTAATGTCCAAATTTCTACCCAATAAGATATGTGCCCATCAATGAGACTCACTACAGGGCAAACTTAACAACTTTTCCACTGAGGACTTGATGCCCCAACACCACAACTGTCATATATTTCAACTATTTTTGTTAAGTGGCTTGATCTAAATATTACACTCAGAAGAATTGCCTGAAGATTTTAATAGAATGCAGTTAATTCTAAGAGAAAGATGATTAAGATGACGTATTGAGAAGACAGATGAGTGAAGGTTTGTGGATAGAAAAATTGCCTCATGTGCTTTTATGAGTGTAGATTGTTATTTCTTCATACATTTTAAGAGACCAAGTTAATCAAATAGCTAATTAATTTTTTTGTGAGGTATATCTACAATACTTATTTTGTAGAATAAGCAGTATGTATAAAGATACAGAGTATTTCCAGCACATCTAGGAGACACTGTTTGAATGATGCCTCTCAAAATACTAGTGAAGTCTTAGTAGGAGCTTAATTTTTGTCAAGTGCCAGTTTAAACTCTTCATATATATTAGGCCATATAATCCTTACAACAGAAAGACAAACTAAAATTTTATGCTTATCTTTCTCATTTTAGAATTAGAAAATGTGAAAAATAGTTCAAGTTGCTCTCTTGCCAAATCTTTGTGGTTTTTCTCTAGAAATCCAGAACAATTCTTAACCATAAAAAAGGCTTATTATAATTTTTAATTTAAGAGCTGGGGAGATGGCTCAGCATTTAAGAGTACTGGTTCATCTTTCAGAGGCCTGAGGTTCAGGTCCCAGCACCTGAATGCCTGCTAACAGGCATTCTCCAGTTCCATTGGATTCAATGCCCTCTTCTGGCCTTCATGGGTATCAGGACCTTCATGGGTATCAGGACCTTCATGCCTATCAGGACTCAGGTTTGCTTTGCTCAGCAGGGAAACTTGCTTCAGTGGCAGAGAGAGAGAGTACCAACACTGGGACTTGTGATTTCCTTCACACACACCATTTTTTACAAAGTTCGGAGGATTTTTATACATTACAAGGAACTGGCAGTCACGTGGGGTTAGGCAGTCACATACAAAGATTTATGGTACAAAGAAACAGGACATATGGCCTTTTAGTTGGCACCAGCAGGATGCTTAAACTTTTACTCAAGGTTACCGATGCCCGTCTGGTAATTTATTGGCCACAATGTTTTCTTTCTTGGGGCTTGTATTAGTCACTTTTCTGTTGCTGTGAAAGCTCAGGAGTTAACCTTTAACCTGGTCTAATCTCTTAGCTAATGATAGCTGAGTTATTTGCTCAGGAAAGGGAGATGAGCTAAGGGCTGTTGAGCAAGACCCTTTCCCACAAAGCCTAAGCTTTTAACCTGGCTGCTTTTCTCTTGCTAGTCCTGCAGTGTCCTGCAAGACAGGGATATCAGAGCTGCTGTTTTCAACAACCCTCCTTTTAATAGAGAATGTAGCCTAGGGCATGCCATTCTACTGTCCTACACATGGGCAAGGCCTAATGTATCGAGGTATTTTTGACACAGCTCACCAGTGTTGCCTGGTAGGGCTTCACTGTAGCCTTAGTTGAGAACACACAGTAGGAATACTTCTGTGTATGGCTTCATGTGCAGAGTGTCAAGAAATGCTGCTTGAAATACCTTGATTCAGGTTCAAGACTACTGAATGCTATGGATTGCTGCTTTACTGTGCATATAAAGTGTTTTAAACCTTTGAAAAATTTTGGTTAAATTACAGAGATCTCCTTAACATAAATTACAGAAGACATGAAATCCAGTGGGGGGGTGGTTATGGGAGGGTGTCAATGGGAAAAGGAACCATAAAGATGATTAAGATGTTGTGTATGAGGGGCTGCAAAGATGGCACAGCACTGGTAAGAACACTGGTTGTTCTTGCAGAAGACCCGGGTTCGAATCCCAGCAACCACATGGCAGCTAACCACTCTCCATAACTCCAACCCCAGGGGATCTGACAGCCTCTTTTGACCTCTGTGGGCATTGCACAATATGGGTGAACTTACCTACATGCAGGCAATACATGAATACACATAAAAATAAAAATAACAAATAAAAATAAAAAAATATTTTTAAAAAAGATGTTGTGTATGAAACACACAAAAATTCAATTAGGTAAGTAAAAAGAAATTTATGGAGACCTAAGATTTAAATGTTTTCCTGCCGTCTTCTCTGGCATATAATTTTCAAATTAGAAAATTGATAGATCGCATCATGTTAGAATGCTCAATTTTAAATACTGATGTTTGAGTTGCTGACTTAGTTTTATAAGAAATTACTCAATGAATTTTCGTCTTGGACTAGGGCAGAGCTGCCAGCAGTTTCTGAAACAGCCCTAGACACACTATTGTCATTCCATTTTGCACTGCATGTTTTATAAAAGTGTTCTCATCATTGCCTGTTTTAGTGAAATATCAATCAACTCTGTAAAATGTAGAGGATGCTCTATATCATCCAGTATAAATAAGAATGAATATTTTATTCCTCATGCTGTGGGAGCGTTCTATTTGGAATGTGGGTATAAAGATGAATCAGATTGTTTGGGATGTGCTATATGAAATACACAGAAAATCAATAAAATAAATAATCCCCCCATCTTATTACTATGAAAATTTACATTCATTTATAAGAAATAGTAAAATTGTATGCATATCAAAGAAGTGTTTAAAATATATTTCTTTGTCAATTTTTATCAGTAAACATTTGAATTTGGACCCATTTTATATACTTGTAAAAAAATGGTCATAAGCATTTCTTGGGAGAAACTGATTTGTGAGTAGAAAAAAGTTTCAACCGTGTTCTAACTGATAAGGTGTCATAATTTTAAAGTCTCCCAGACATACCTGACACTCAGATGAGGAACTCCATTTAATTTGTATGTTAGCAAGAGAGTACTTAAATTTTTTAAATGTATTTTATTTATTCATTTTTTTATGTGTATGGGTGCATTGCCCTCATATATGTAAGTGCATTCATGTTGTGCAATTGCTGTGGAAGTCAGAAGAGGGTGTCAGATTCCCCCAGAACTGGAGCTACATTAGGAACTGTTGTTAGCCACCATTTGGGTGCTGGGAACTGAACCCAGGTCCTCTGCAAGAAGAGCCAGGGTTTTAACCAACTGAGCCATCTCTCCCAGCCCTCTTGGCCACTCTTAAAACAATGCTGATACATCTTCATTAGAAGGCTATTTCAAAAAGGCTTCCTAATCCTCACTCCTGGTAGTCACCCCCTTTTGTAATCTGTACCCCTTGGATTGACTAAATCTCACAACTTGCTTCTAGTGAACAGAGCAAGCCGAAGTGAGATGGGGTGGCCCAGCCCTTGTCAAGAGCAGGTTACATCAAACTTGCTTACTTTCATTCTTGCACTACACTTTGATGAGGCAAGCTCTAAATGTTGAGTTGCACCACGAGAGACCCACATGAGAAGCATCTGATGCCCTCAGTCTGGTGGTCCTGGGAAAAGTGAATGCTGCCAATAGTTTGGAAGAAGATCACTTCCTAGGCAAGCCTACAGATGACACCACAGCCAGGTGTGTTGACTACAGCCTTTGTAAGAGATCCTGTAGCAGGACCCAGCTAAGCAATGTGCAGATTCCTCACCCACAGAGTTAGTGGGTGGTATAATAAGGAAATTTGGTCCTTGTCTTGGGTTCCTGCCACAGACCTCCTAAAGCCCTTAGAATCTCCTAATAAAACTCTCTCCCTCCCTTCCTTTTCTCCCTCCTGCTGCATAAAACTCAGAGCTTTGAGCATGTCAGAAAAGCTGTGATGGTAATGTTATCAACTTGACACAATCCAGAATCGCCTTGGAGATCATGCCTTCCCTGAATTATCTTGATTGCTAACTGGGGTAGGAAGGGGCTGCACCATTTCCTGGCTGGGTCCTGGACAGTATAAATGAAGAAAAGGAGCTGAGGGGCAGCGAGTGTTCTTTGCGCTCTGCTTCTTTCACACAGATGCAAGCTGACTAGCTGCCTCAAGCTCCTGATGCTGTGACTGAAGACCCGCCCCCGCACCCCAGTGATAGACTCTAACCTTGAGCTTTGAGCTTAAATAAACCCTTACCCCCTCTTAAATTGCTTTTGTTGGAGTAGTTTATCTCAGAAACAGAAAAGGAACAGAAGCATTCTACCATTGAGCTATATCCCTAGCTCCTAAGGAATAGGAGTGTTTCCTGTTATTTATAATGAGCTTTCTTTTTAACTTTGTGTGTGTGTGTGTGTGTGTGTGTGTGTGTGTGTGTG
>NW_008335836.1:655602-664232 GCF_000622305.1 Nannospalax galili | reverse complement strand
ATATATATATATATATATGGCATAGCTTTGAGTGTATAGATGTTAAAGAAGTAAAGAGACCCCAAGAAGAATCTCAGTTAAAGCATTTTGGGAGAAATAACATAACAGTGTAAATCTGGTCTTGAAGACTAATGATTAACTTACCATTAACACACAAGCTTTGTGGAGTTCACAGAGTTAACGTGGTGATACAGAGGGACAGCAATGTTCTGTGGTTTATGCTGGCCTAGTCCTCTTTTTCTTTGGATCTTATGTTCCCTAAGGGACCATCAGCTTTCCAAATCCTAGGGGCCTCTTGGGCATTGGATTAGTATATTACAAAGCAGCCATAGCTAATAAGCTGACAGGGAGCCCACACTGCATGATACAATATTTATTTCTTAACATCAGCTATATTGTGGATGTTGAGACAGAATTCAAGATGAAGAGGATAAAAGCAAATGGGAAAGAAAGATAGATGCACACATAAATGGCCTCACATATTTTAATAATCTGATGTGGTAGTGAAGATGAATATCCTAAATATCATATTGTTCATGGAAGGACCTTGTTAATTTGTTACAAGATAGTATCAGTGAAATAACTCATGATATAAATGATTTGTAAAGAACATATTCCAAGAAGGCAATTAAAGTTATCAATGTTTGGACAATAATTGTGAATAAAGGAGCCATTTATGGGGAAGTTTAGAAACAAGATAAAATGTATATACAGTTATGATGTGACTGTAGAGGATGCTGAAAGCTTCTGACCTTCCCTATGAATTCACTGTGCCTTTATTGGATTCCTGTACATTCTTTCTGGTGCACAAATACTGACAACAGACAGAAATCAAAAGGTAAGATCTCTAACACAAATAGAGTACAACCTGCCTAGGGCATCCTGGACTCAACTAAATGCAGCAGTGTCAATGATGATTCTGAGATTTCTGAAATGCATGGCTGGGTGGCTGATGCTGCCACCCAATAAAATGTTATGTGATGGAAGAGAATATGGAGCTTAGTGGATTCAGTTGGAGTTATCTTTGTGTGTGCTATTATAATACATTAAGATAAAATATGTATTAGACTAAATAAAAGGCTGTCTAGAAAATGCTGTTATCTTTTAATTGAGTCGTCCTCTCTCAAATGGAGTTTCCAGAAAGGAATTTGGCTTGAGAACAGTGTTCAAGCGCTCCCACATATGCTATGCCTTACACATAGCAACTGTTTAATAGACACACACACACAGGCACACATGCACACAGAGAGCTACACACACACTCTCAGACACAGCTACAGAGAGAGAGACACACACACACACACTCAGACACAAAAATTTTGTTGTGAAGAATGTACTTAATATCCCACAATTTGAGCACTAGGAGGAAACTAGATTCTAGGCAGGATGATAAAGTTCAATAATAAAAACTGAAGGATATAGTCAGAGGGAAAGTTTTAAGAACTTAAGTCTTGCTGCTGAGCTCAGCACCCTGATCCTCCATCCATAAAGCCACTTGGAAAACTAGAGCTTTAGGAAGGGCTCAGTCTGTAGAGTTGCAGCTTTGTAAGTAAATTAGATGTATCTACAATTAATATATACAGTTTGAAACCATTTCACAGCATATGCAAATAAAATGAACAATTGTTTGTTATTTTTTTTCCTTTTTGTGTTTGTGTGGTATCTTGTCAACTGAGAGATCTTTCTAGAGAGTTAATGATGTTAAGCAAAAATTTTTGTTGGTCATTGTTTGAAACAAAGCTCCTTTCCTGAGCACCAAGAAGCCAGATTGAAAAATCACTCTGGAGTCACTCATGCTAGACTCCCAGGTCACCAAATGAATACAAAGCTATGTAGATAACTGAGCTTCAAGAAATAAAAGTGCTAGTGAAGTGGCTCAGCAGGTCAGGCGTCCCAGCCTAGTAACCTGAGTTCAATCTGAGATTCTCATTGATGGAGAGAGCTGACTCCACAGAGTCTTATTCTGACCTCCACATGTGCGCCGCAGCACCTGGTCACACATGCACACATACACACAAATACTCTAGAATAAAATCAACACATTTTTTTATTTTTTTGAGGCAGGGTCTGCTTGCACTCCCAGGTGGCCAGGAACACATTTTGTAGACCAGGTTGGCTTCGATCTCATAGAGATCTGCTTGCCTCTGCCTCCCGAGTGCTGAAATTAAAGGCATACACCACCACACTCAACCTAAATTCAATAATAAAAAAATAAATAAGTAGTGGTAAATACAAGCCAAATTTCCCAAGAATGAGAGCTTCAGTTGGAATCATCTGGAAAGATCCTCTGCATTTGTCCTTGTGAATTCGTCCTGTGGTGACCTAATGCTAACTAATCCGGAATTACTTTACTGATCTATCTTCTTGGCTGTACCTTCCAAGGACAGCAAGATGGAAATGAGCACTCTGCTTCTTGGTCTGTTTCCTTCCTCATCCTTTCTATATAAAACCAGCCTCATCTCCTCTGGAATCCTTATTCTGTTTATACACTAGAGTGAAAAATACAGTCAAAGATGGTTAAGTTGGTAAAATTATCAGTCTTAACAATTAAAATACAGATAAATTTAATTTCAAGAATCATGAAGCATTTATTGTCTATAATTTGTTATACCTTTTTTCAATTCCTGAGTTTTTTAATTTCATACAATATATTTTGATTAAATGTGATTGCCTCCCCTATCCACATCTGCCAGATTTCATGTCCTCTAATATGTGCATAAAGGACTATACAGCTTAATTTCTTTTCCTACATGTCCTTTAATGTAGTTCCATCTGCTGAAACTTGATATACTTTGTATTAGTTCTAATTTGAGTGTAGCAGTATATTATGAAAAATGCTATATTGAAATGTCTACTAATTGTTGGTATATTTGTATATATGTTTAATTTGTGGTTATTTTAACAGCCGCTTATCTAATAGAAAATGAAAAATTTGTAGTAGGATTTAATTAAACTTTAAAATGATAAAAATAATAATAAACAAATGCAATATTCTCCTTTGTAGATGTAGTTACTGTGCCTCTAAAGGATGAATTTATAGTTTAGAGAATAGTTAGAAATTCATGGTGAGTGTTATACTCTATGTTTCAGAATACTGTCAATAAGGATATTTAAATATCACCTTCCAACCTTACTTTCTGACTGTGGGTGTTGCCTGGTTACTATACACTGACCTTGCAGTACCCTGAGTTTGAACATGACAGACAACACTGCACATCACCACATTTCTTCTTTCTTCCTTGTTGGTATTCCTGGACTGGAAAGTGTTCACTGCTGGATTGGCACCCCTGTCTGCCTCCTGTTTGTCCTGACCCTTCTGGGAAATAGCATAATCATTGCTACTGTCAAGCTAGAACTAAGCCTCCACCAGCCTGTGTATTGGCATGTTGGCAATGAATTACATGTGTCTTGCCTGTGTCACAACTCTCAAGATGCTTGGTGGCTTCTGGTTTGATGCACATTGGATTGACTTTGATGTCTGTCTCACACAAATGTTTTTTTATCCACATGCTTTGCATTTTTGAGTCAGCCCTCCTAGTGACCATGGCATTTGATCACTATGTGGCCATTTGCATCCCACTGCTTTACACAACCATACTGACCACAACCATGGTGATTAAAATAGGTGTGGTTGGCCTGAGCAGAGCTGTACTTTTGATTATGCCATGCCCCATTCTCATTAAAAAGCTTCTATACTATACAAAATATGTCATCCATCATGCCTATTGTGAGCACATGGCTGTAGTGAAGTAGGCCAGTGCCAATACCCATGTGAACAGAGCATATGGAATCCTGGTGGCCCTTTCAGTGACAATATTAGACCTAGGGCTCATTGCCACATCCTATATAAAAATCATTCAGGCAGTGTTCTGGCTCTCTTCTAAGAACGCCGGCTCTAAAACCCTGGGCACCTGTGTTTCCCATATCTGCACTATCCTGGCCTTCTATACACCTGCACTGTTCAGTTTCCTAACTCATTGCTTTGGCAAGAATGTGCCTTCAAGTGTCCATATCATCTTTGCAATTCCGTACCTTTTAGTTTCCCCCACAGTGAATCCCATGGTTTATGGTATCAAAACTAAGCAAATTCGTGACTGAATACTGGGACTCTTCTCAACAACAACAAAAAAATCTGAACATTAAAAATTAATATAAATTTTTCTTGAAGGGAAGGACTCTAGATAGACTGATTAGACCTCAGTGAATGAAGTTTCACTGAGGGGCATCTGGGGACAGTAACTTGGCATGATAGGCCTTAATGAAAATGACAGAAAGAATGAATTCCAGTGGCAGGGCTATGGGAGAGCACCAGTGGGGATGGGGATATAAAGATGTTTAAGATGTTCTGTGTGAAACACAAAAATTAAATAAAATTTTACACAAAATTAATATAACATATTGGTTTAAGAGTCTGTTTTGCAGAGTAATAATGCATTAACCTTGGTAGCCAACTATGCTCAAAATATTGTGTCTCAATTACTTTTGTGCAAGAAAGTTATATGCTGCTATATTTTTGGGTTGATGTCCACATTTAATTTTTCATAAACTATGACATAATTTATTTATCATTTAATTAACTGTTCTTAAATTTCACAATTCTGTTTTAATGCACACATATATATCTATTCATTGTCATGTATCTTCTTAGAGTTTTTTTGTGTATACAGATATAAATATATATAAATAGCTGTGCATCTATATATTTAGTAGTATATCTTAATGTAAAGTTAATGCAGCATTGCAAGCTTGGGTTTCAACGAGTCAAAGTTTACAAATTTTCATTGATATTCATACCACAGAGAAAAGGGTATAATATGAAAACAAATACCTTTTCTCCCATTTATCAGATAAAAGAGATTGCAGTGTCAAATTCCCACCTCAAAATACAGGGAGTGAAGAAACAGAGAATCATAGCCATTATGAATTTACCAGAAACAGAACATTTTTAAAAGGTATGTGTGTTCTAAAATAGCGCTAAACAGAATTCTTCTGAGATATGAAAAATGACATAGCTCAAATATCTGAGTGTTTATGAAAAAAGTTTATTAGAAAAGAAATAAATGAAAAATGCTGATTTTTATTCTTTATTTAGTCTATTGTTCATTGTTAAAAGATGTGGTGTACCTGAGATGACATGTGGTGAGCTGGAAAGAACAGTCACAGATAGCAATAATATGGATTGTGGTAAGGCTTTGGAAAAATTCCATCAAACATTATATGCAGTCACTGAAAAAGAATATTATTTGAAATTGTTCTTAAATTATTTTAAATTGTATGTTGAGACTTCTGGGGCAATCATTAAGTTCTTTAAATGACAATAATATTATGATACTGAATTTCTATAGAATTCAACTAAATCCAAAGAAGGAGTAAAAAAGAAGAAAAAAATTTAAAATGCAGTGAATATATGGCAGATAAACATGTATATTATTTCTAAAATAAGTGGCATTCATCTAAATGTATCAAATATAAAAGATCAATAAGCATGGATGAAAACTTAGAACATGTCTATGTATTTTATATAAAAGTGTTACTTTTTCTCTTCATGAAAACTCTAGTTTTATTTTCAAATGTACCTATAAAATTAGTACAAGGCAAATAACGAGCAGGACTTTATTCAAACAAGACAGTTTATAAACATTACATTCATAGTCAGTGGTCTCTACGATAAGCTTCAAAACCTTTTGTGTTTGCCACACGAAAAGTATGAATCTGAGTCCTTCAGATGATAAAATAGCATGTTTTGTGCATACATTATGGAATTGGTTTTAAAGGAAGAGGACAATAAATAAGTACACAGGACTTAATTAATTTTCTTATTAAATTATAACTATTAACACAAATTAGATATACATATGAAGAAGGAAAACTCAATTCAAATACAAAAAAATACCGTACAAATACTTGCAATTATAAGCTGAACATAATGAATTTCCCATTTCCTCCTTTCAACTTAGCCCAGATTTCCCTCAACACATCATACCTCCCCATGTCATGTCTTTTTTTTTTCAATAGCCCATTGATTTCAATTAGTGCTACCCATATGCCCAAAGACTTAGGCCATCTACTAGAGTATATGAAACCTACTGGTGACCACTGCCCAGAGAAGAATGATTCTCCTTCCCTCACAGCTATCAACTGTCAATTTCTTCTTAGTTACGGGTGGGCGCTTTATCATTCTGTCATTTTGGATAGCTTGGTTGTGTGAAGGTACCATCCTACTGTGAGTTTATGACTGTAATAGCCATATCATCTCCTGAAGACAATGTTTTAGAGCTTGCTTCATTCTCCAGCTCTCACATTCTGTTCACTTCTCCTTCTATGGTGGTCCTTGAGCTGTGATGTGGGGTTAATAAGGGTCCTATGTAGGATGAATTCTCACAATCATGTATTTTCAACACTTTGGCCAGTTATGTTTCTGCATTGACTGCTGATCATTGCAAAAGGAATCTTCTCTGACTAGGATTGGTAGACACCAAGGTCTATGAGTACAGACATAAATACTTAGAAGATGCATTGATGTCAATACCACTTAACAAAATAACAACAGGTTTCAAACTAGAGCCCATGGCCTCCCAAGCCATGTTCTTCTGACCAGGTTTCCATCACTAAGCATGGATTCCCTCCTGTGAAGCATGCCTCAAATCCAATGATACAGGAGTTGGTGACCCCATAACAGTAAGGTCACTATTGCACCAGTGGGCACATCTTGCCTGTCAGAGACGACATTATTCTAGCTTCTGATTTTACTTGTGAGTTTTACTGAGTATTGATTTGGATATGCTGAGCCAGCCTTTCACTTCTAAATTCATATCAACTTGATCATGGCACATAATCCTTTTAATGCCTTGCTGAATTTCGTTTGTAGATTTTTATTGAGAATTGTGTGTATACAGTCACCAAGGATGGCCATTGGCTTTCTTCCCAGGTTATGCACTTACCCACTTTGGGTCTCAGGCAAATGTCAGGTTGTGGAATGAGAGTGGTAGAATTTCACTTATTTCTCTTTTTATTCCACAGCATTGTTGTTAGTTCTTTAAGGATCTGCCTGAAGGAGGGTTTCAGCTATGAATCCATTCTATCCTTAGGTTTCTCTTTTTAACTCTTTATTGCTGCTTCAAAATTATCACTCATTCTTATATACCTGTTTAAGTATTTTATATCCAGCTAATTTAATTTTGGGAGGTCACTATTCATCTCTTTTGTATTTTCCAATTTATTGTGATAAACCTTTTTCATACGTTCGTAATGATTTTGTGAATTTCGTTGTTGTCTGTTTTACTCTTGTCCCTTAATATCTAATTTTACAAATTTGCATTTATTTAGTTTTGGTTAATTTTGTTAAATGCTTTCTAATTTTGTCTCAAATAACCAAATATGTGTTTCATTAATTCTTTGAATTTTTAGTGTACAATTATTAATTTTTACTAGATTTGTATTATTTCTTTCTACCTACTTATTTTGAGGTTGGCTTCCTTTTATCTGTCCCAGAATCTAAAGCACAGTGTCAGTTGTTTTCATTATTCTTGTTTGCAAAATATATGGTCTTATACTTAACAGACCAAAAAAAATCAGTAGATCATTTCATTATCCTTGTTTGAAAATGATATGCTCTTATACCTAACAGACCATAATATTCCTACCAAAAAATCAGTTTTCATCAGTAGATGATGAAAAACACATTTATCATATTAGCAGCATGTAAATTCAGCATTCAAAATTATGATATTTTCTATGTATTATCATGAATACAAACGATCAAAATATCCAAAACAAACAAACAAAAAAAGAACAAAACTAAACAAAAACCAAGAAGTAAACCAAACCAAAGAGATGACAGATTTCTGTATTTGAAAGTCTAATGCAGAGGAAATAGTAGGATATGCGCCTATCTTCTTAGATTGGCAGAACTGATATTTAAATTTAAGATGATCATTTAGAAGTTTTGCAAATTTCTGGATGGAATAAAACCTGACAAAATGACCTAATATCACAAATATAGGGTAAAAATATTCACTGAAGCATGTGAGAAGAGATGAGTTACTGATGCACATAATTTTAGAAATGAGTAGGGTGAAGAAACTAATTTTAAAAAGGAATTGTGGGATGCATTGATAATATCAGGATGTATTGTATGAAATTTGCAAAATTTCACTAAAAAAGAATTGTATATGATCTCTGTTCTATAATTAACATATTATTAAACTGTCAATATGCCATCTGGAGTGACATAGCTATATGTATGAAATGCAAAACATTTACCAACAGTAAAAGATTTCTGGATGTGCAGTGGTAAAATATGAATTTAAAATTAAACATGTAGTTACTGCAAGGGGTTTCTGGCAGTGTTTGTCTGTGGTTCATTGATTGACCATTTTATCTTTGATTCTGAACATACAGTATGTGCCATGTGCACTGCTCATGCAACCTCACTTCCTCATGTCAATTAAAGCTGCTGGGAACACCTTGGCTAAGAATCAGGACTATTACATGTACTAGATTTTGCACTAAGTTTTCTCCTGTTATAGAAATATCACACTCTAATTACAGAAAACCAGGAAACTTTAATATTTTTCTATTATCATTCCTCAGACTGTAAGCATCTAAGTAATATTTGAATTTAGTTGTGC
>NW_008335836.1:639240-655572 GCF_000622305.1 Nannospalax galili | reverse complement strand
CACACACACACACACACACACACACACACACACACAGAGAGAGAGAGAGAGAGAGAGAGAGAGAGAGAGAGAGAGAGAGAGAAGAGAATACATGGGTGAGGGTACTCGTGGAGACCAAAATACATCAGATGCCCTGGAGCTCTAATTACAAGCAGTTGTGAGCTGCCCAATATAGGTACTGGTAACCCAACTCCAGTCCTCCTCAAGAGCAGTGAGCACTCTAATTGCTGAGTCATTTCTTCAGCCCTAAAACTTTTGATAGTCAAAACTAGTGTTTGAAATGCTAGCTTGAATTTTACAATAAATTGTTCATTGAATTTTAAGTTGCAATTAGGACTGAGCTTACATAAAATTCAGAAATGGCTTTAAGCATACTTTTGCCATTTTGTACTACTTAAATGAAGCAGCATTCTCTACACTGATACTGTAAAATAAAAATACAGACTAATTCTGAAAACCACTGAAGATACTTCCTATCCTGCAGTATCAGATGTTCAGCCAAGATTTAATTCAGTTATAACCTAAACAAGTTCATACCTCTACAAATTTGTTTTGAACTTTAAATTGTGAATTTGTTTACATCAAAAATTATTTTAAAGTAGATTTACAATTTATTATGATATTCCTTGTTTTGCAAGCCTTTTATAAATACCTATACCAAAAATGATGAAAAAAGATACTTGAGAGAAAAGTGTTAGCATGTAAAAAAAATTTAAGAAGCCTTGCTATAGTTGATAAAGTAATCTTTTAGACCTTGGGACATATATGAAACCCAGGTAAAGAACAAGATGCACTTTTTTCATTAGTAAGATGAATCTTTGAGATCTGTAACATTACTGAGAAATCTGGAAGAGTTGTAGGCGCTAGAGTTGTTAAGACATTGCTGCAGTTAGGACAACATAAGTCATCAAAAAATTCATGGTCAGGGTAGTAGGACTTCAATGAAATATCTATAGCTGATTTCTGCAGCATTAGAAACACACAGATAAATATCTTGCTCCATCCTCAAGGCAATTTCTGTTATTTGGAGAAGAAAAATACAGTCATAAAATGGCGCATAATGTTAAAGCCTTAAATCTAAAATAAAAGCCTTTTTGATAAATTGAAGGGCATTGGAGTGGGCTGGGTCAACTAGATCCAGAGAGTTGAGTTTTATTCCTTGAGATGATGCTCAGACCGCATGGCAGAGGAAGGTGAAGTGTCTTATTTGTGGAGCTGTGGAGGAATCAGTGCTCTCAGTTGTGAGAAGCTCAGGATCCAACCACGCAGCCCCTTACACACAGCAGCACCCACCATTCATACAGTGTGTCTGAATTTATCTTTGTAAACCTTGATCATTATCTGATATCTTTGAGCCAAATCCCAACCTGTAGGGTTTGTTCTTTGATTTGATGTTTGTGACTTCCCTTTTCGACTTGAGTTTCAGACTTTTCAAGCATCTCATTTTGCCTTTTCATCAGATCTGCCATTCATTAGTACTTTATAAAGTTAATATACAATGAAATGAACTATGAATGGAATTTGTTGTTTTACTTTTAAAATGTTTTCTTTCTATACCAGCATGAAATATGGAGATATATTACTGTCATTTTACCTCACTCATTTTATAACTCCCAAGTGGATATCTACAGCAAGGTCTATTTCCTTACATATTTTGTTTGTCAAAAACAAAGGTAGATTTTATTGATGTACTCCCCACAGAGTCACCCTTCCAGTTTCTTATCTCAATGACTATGCCATAGGAACACTAACACAAATAAAATATTATTATAAAATCTTATGCAAACAAAATCTAGTTCAAATTACATAATTATATATATATATATATATATATTTTGGTACAACATAGCTTGACAACTCAATGGAGGACTAATGATCTTGAAGAACAATGCAAAGATGAAGTGCTAGATATGGCGGTGCACACCCTTGGTCTCAGCACTGTGGAGGCAGAAGCATGATGAACTCTGTGTGATATTAGGACCAGTCTAATCTACATAGAGATCAAGGCCAGGTGGGGCTAAAGGGAGTCCCTGCTTTAAAAAAAATAGGACTAAAATGAAACACAGTTAAAGGATACTTGGAGAAATGGCAGCAAAAATGAAAACCTAGTCTTAGAGAATGAAGATTATTTTATGAGGGGAAGGGATTCCAGGTACAGGATATACCACATAAGGGTGAGTGGAACATATGTACCTGAAAACTTTTCCTGAAAGAAATGATGTCTTCAAAAAAATGATAGGTACCCAAAGTAGGGATCAGTTTTTGACACAATCCAGGTCATTGGATTTTATGGGACTTAAAGGCAGTTTGTTGGTAGTGATGAGCTCACAAGTAAATCATGTAGGATACATAGCCATGAATTTACATAAATAAATATTTTATAAGATGGAACTCTTACCTGTCATCATTAACAGGGCCTAGAACCTGTGGCTAGGTAGAATGTAGGCTCTAGGAGAGAACCAACTTCTACTCTGATAACAGATCATCAAACCAGCTTCTAATGGCTTATTGGTATACCCATAGATTGATTAATGAGTCCCTCAAATCTCATCAGAGAAGCTTTTTTTCTCAGTCGATGGTGATGAACACAGAGAAAAACTGATCATTATGAAGACAGTAGCAGACTGCAAAGTGCTCAGTCCTAAATGGGACGTCTATATCACATTGTCCTCTCAAGCTCAGGAGACATCTCAGATGGGGCGGGGGGAGCGGCTGGAAGATTGCAAGAGCCAGAGATGGTGGGAGACTAAACAAAACAGTGTTTTCCAGACACAACAGGGCTGTTGCACATGTGAACTTACAGAGATGAGACAGTATGCACAAATTTTGCCAGCTCAAGTCAAACAAAATCCCAGAGTGGAGTGGGGAGGCAGGCACAAAATATCACATCTAGAGATGAGAAACCATTGGGTAACTGACAGCTTCTGAGAAGGAAAGTTAGTTTTCTTTAAGAATGTCGCCTCTTGTGGGAGGGCCATACTGTACTGGATGATAACACACCCAAGATTACACAGCAGCACAAGTTGGACTCAATTGTTAAGTGATAGTGGGTGCCCAGTCCCAAATTATCTACAATATAATCTCTTACACCTAAGCCTCAGGGAACATTGTGGAAAAGGTGAAGAAAGTTTGTAGGAGCTAGAAGATCAGGATGCCTGCTGTGAGTATGACCTTTTACACATGGCAGGGAATCCTCACCCACAAAATTTCCAAAATACGTTTGCCTAAACAAGTCCAGCATATTGGCAATGCCAGTTGACATGCCAGTGTGAATTGGAAACTTTTACATTGTCCCAACCATTGATGAAGACCTACAGACATTCAATGACTGCTAAGAGATGGAGAATCAGTTTTCACCAGGGATGAGTTCCCAGAGTTTGTCTTAACTGAAGTGGTCATCATTAAATACATGTATACAGAATAACACTAAATATACAGAATAACACTAAATGGGACTCAGTAGAATATATATATATATATATATATATATATACTCATCTAATATATATGTAAAATAATAAAGAGGTCATGAGTTGGAGAGAGAGTGAGGCTGGATGTGGAGGAGTTTGAAGGGGAAGATAGAGGTGTATAAATGATGTAAATACAATCTATATGAAATTCTCAAAAAATAAAATATTTAAATTGAAAATATGAGGGCACAAACTTGGGTGCGTAGGGAAGGAGCATGGATCTGGGAAGAGTTGGGGACAAGGGGGGTATGATCAAAATTCAATGTATAAAATCCTCAGAGATTTAATAAATATATATATAACTGCAATATTTGACTGAATTTTTGTGCATTTAATGCATTATATCTTTCTTCTGTCTTTAAAAAAATTTATTGAGCTTTTGTAGATTTCCTACAACAGTTCTTAATCAAATTTAGACCCCCTCCCCCATCCATGCCCCCTCTCCACCAAACCTCATGTATATAAATGTAAGTCCTATCCAGTCAAGCATTTGTACCCAGATGTCCTTCTGTACAAATTCACCCACTGGAGTCTAGTCAGCCTATTTAGAGACAGTTGGCATAGCTACTTTCCCTCACCCAGTAGTGATCAGTCTCCAGTAGCTCCAAGACTAGGGTTGACCTTCCACCCATTTCCCTTGTTCCACTCTGGGCCCTTGTCTAAATGAGTTGACATCAGTCCTGTGCTCAATTCCACCAGTGTCACAAGTTCTGCTTCCCTAAATTCATAGTCTGGAAGCCTTCTACCTGAAATTTAACTCCCATAGTTCTGTAAGATACTATGCAAGCTGCCAAGAAAGAAAATCAATCAGTGGTTCACCCCAGCCTTAAAGTCTAATAACCATAAAGACCAACAGAACAAACTACCTCTACTGGAGTGTTAATGACACTATTACCTGGAGGTAATCCACAGTTATCTAATTGGACTTAAAGCCCTCTCAATGGGAGTGAACTTACAAGTGGCACTGCAAACACAGCCAACTCCAGATGGCTGGAGAGGTCTGAGATCCTAGAGATAACCCTACCTCTATCATATCTCTAAACAAATGAAATTTATCACCATATGCTAAATATAGATCATTGTATTACAGAAAAGTACACCTACACCACTCATACAATGTATCTTAAGCCTACTTAGACCCCTTCTCATGCATCCTGTCATATACCTTTAGGTCTATTGGTCACACTTTTGTACCCAGGTGTCCCTTGGTGTAATTCATTCACTGGACACCCACACCCACCCACACACACACACACACACACACACACACATATATATATATATATATGTGTGTGTATGTGTGTACACACACACCCATTGCAAAAAAAAAATCTAGTTTTCTAAGTGAGATTTGCTACATAAAACAAGGGTAAATAAATGAGAAATCAAGAGGGATGATTGCAACAGAAAAGTTTGGCTACTTAGTCTCTAATCTGTTTGGTCTTCACCCCATAAACGATGGGACTGAGCATAGGTGGAACAAGTAGGCAGAGGTTAGACAGGAGAATGTGAATGTAGGATGGAATGTGGAAACCAAACCTGTGGGCAAAGAAGGAAAAGAAGACCAGAAGATAAAGCTCTAAGAACACACAGATGTGGGCGATGCATGTGTCACAGGCTTTGAGTCTTGCTTCCTTCTGAAGCAGCATGAAGACAGTTATAAAAATTCGAATGTAAGAGTGTGATGAAGATTACATCCAGGCCTAGTATACTGAAAGTAACAAACAGACCATAAATCTTGTTGACATGAAAATCCTCTGCTGCCAGCTTCACAATGGCTATGTGCTCACAGTATGAATGGGAGATGATAGTCCTGTGGTAGAATTTCAACAGGCACTTGATGAGAATGAGACATGGAGCTACAAGAAGGGCTGCTCTGAGTGTGACTCCAACCTCTGTCTGAATGAGAAGTCGCTGAGTAAAGATGGTTGCATGTGTTAGAGGATCACAGATTGCCACCTAGCGGACCATTGCCATGGTCAGCAAGATGGCTGACTCAGTACTCTGGAATGTGCGAATTAACCACGTCTGCAAGGGATAGGCATCAAAGTACATGCTTGGTAGGTGAAATCAGAACATTCCTAGCATTTTGGGTAGGATGCAGGTATTAAGGTCGATGTCAGCTGCCCCAAGCGTTCCCAGGAATAGATACATTGGCTCATGGAGACTGCGTTCAGCTTTGATGACAACCAGGAGCATGGAATTCCCAAGCAGAGCAAAATGTACACTGCACAGAAAGGAATTCCAATCCAGAACTGTACGGACTCCAAGCCAGGTATTCCTGTCAGGGTCAGCACCGAGGGCCTGAAGACTGTGCCATTCGGAGGGGGTTTGCTGACTTAGAACTCCCAAGCATACGGCTTGTCAGGCAGGAAGTACATACTGATTGTCTGTCTTCTGTTTTCTCTTCTCACCTGGTTTAATACAAGCAGAGATTGAATAGCGTTTCACAAGACAATTTTCATATATAGACTTTTACTCATGAGACCATTTTATGTGGATCCAAAGATGTGTGTATAGTACTTCTAAATTTAATGTTATGACTCAGAGTTCAGATTTCTCTCTCTCTCTCTCTCTCTGTCTCTCTCTCATTCTCTATATGTATGTCTTTCCTCATGAGACGTGTATTCTCATGAAAAATTCAATTGAATGTTTTTTTGTGATAACTAATGCACATTTTTTGTACATATTCTTTGATGTGTCCTTATGAAGAAGAATTTATCCTTCCACTCAAGAGGTCAGAAAGAGAGCAATGAAATAAATGTTCACTATTTCAATAGCTAGAGTAAACAATGAATAAATAAGAACTCATTAAAAGCTTCTTGTGGGCTGGAGAGATGGTTAAGCGGTTAAGAGCACTGACTGCTCTTGCTGAGGACCCAAGTTCAAATCCCAGCACCCACGTGATAGCTAACAACTGTCTGTAACTTCAGTTCCAGGGGATCCAACACCCTCTTCTGTCCTCTGCACACACAGCATGACGTGTACACTTATATACATGTGTCATAACACTCATAAGCAAAATAAATATAAGTAAATAAATATTTTTAGTAAAGCTTCTTGGACCTTATCATTTCATGACATATTTATCTCATTGCCTTCTCTTGTTCCCCCCTCTCTTCCCTTTAAACCTTTCTCCACTCCTGTAGACCCTTCCATTTTATGTCATATATGTCTATATTGAAACATATACATTTAAATCTAGATTCTGCCTGAGATTATAGGATTAAAAATTACCTATTTTCACATATTTCTTATTAATATAATTGCTATTTATAGCCTGGACTCTAATAATCTTTGCTTCAATATAGTGGGTAAATTGTCTCTACATTGTAATTTAATTCAACTTAGAAAAATGAAAAAGATAATATTTTCCTGAATGAAATAATATGTATGCTAAATGACTGTATTGAACTAAATGGTTTTGAATTATCCCTTCATAAAAGTGCATGTGTTTATAAACATAATGCATTTCTTTCCTACTTCATGTTTCCTTTAATTAACAATTGTCTGTCAAGACATCTCAGAAATGAGTGCACAGGTAATTTTCTTGTTCTTCAATTTCATGTATTGCTCTATGGTAGTGTTAGTATGTACTCCAATTTATACACTGTATTTCATTTATCACTTAAAAGATGGGTTTATCATTGTTTGCAAATTAATTTTCTCTAACATATTGAAAATAATCCACAATCAGTAAATAATTCTAACAATATCCATTTATCTAGTGTCTTCTATAGCAAGATGCTGTACAAGGCTTAGATATACAAAAAAAGTTAGCATATTTCCAGAAAAAAATGCTTAATTCATTTTGCGTCTTTACTCATCATTTTCATAATGGAATATGTGTCTGTACAATTTAAATATGCATTTTTCTGGAACTCATGCCTTTAATAGCATTTTTGATGTATGATATGCACACAAAGTACTAGTCATTTGTTTTTCACATTTTAAAGATTAGTCTTTTAAAAATTAAACTGAAAGATTGGAGCTCTTTGGCAATGGTGGCATTGAGCACAAGACCTATGCCGACTCAATCAGACAAGGGTCCAGAACGGTGTGAGGAAAATGGGCAGTGGGCTGACCCTAGCCTAAGAGCTGGTGGAGATCAATTACTAATGGATGAGTGAGAGTAACCTTCTTTAAGATCTTCAGACAGACAGAACATACTCCAGTGGATGAACTTGCACTGAAGTACATCCTGGTAAAATGCTTGACCAGATGGCACTTACCATATATAGCAGAGTACATGAGGCCCAGTGTGTGTGTGTGTGGTGGGGGGTGAGCCTGTCATGGGTAGAGGAGGGGTCCTTAATTTGATTAAGAACTGTAATAAAATTTACAAAAGCTCAGTAAAAGTTTTTTAAGATTAGAACTCTTATTTAATTCAATTCTACTTGATAAGATGCAGGGTCAGATGTGGGTATAGGAAACTTTCAATAAAACTTACAATTTCAAGTGCTGAACTTAAATATGGACAATATTATCCTCTCTTGCAGATGAATTATATGTACGCTACATAGAAAAGATAATCTTGTCCAATATTTTCTCTACTAAAAAACAATTGCTGGTAATGCTTAATTCTCTGATTCTCTAGCATTTTCTTGGTATGTTTACTGGGTAATCTGGGACCATAATTAATTGACAGGCTTCTTTTCCCTCAGTTTAACTCCAAGGTTTACTTTCAATGTCTGCAGAGAGTAATTGTATGTTGAGAGTCTCAACTATCTGGTTACTGTTTGTAGCTCTAACTTTTCTTATTCTTCATTCTGGCTGATTTTAATATTTGCTACTTCATCTTCTTATTATAGTCCCCCTCCCCCAGCACACACACATACATACAGAAAATGTTTTATTTGAAAAATTAGATCAATTTGTTTTAATTAAATTTAAGGTGAACAGAAATTTCTCTCATCTGATGAGAATAAAACTATTGTTTTTCAGTTAAACTGCCTCCTCATCTGTCTTTTCCTAATGTTCATACTTGATCATTTTCCTTCCTGCTCTCCTAAGTCCTGACACTGCTGTAGTCAGACTGTGAATGTGTTACTCAATGCTTAGTACCATCTGAATCAAGCTTTCTTGGAGGATGACTTGTAACTGAAAGAGAACCTGATTTTAATTTGGACAGAGATTATGACTGTCTTGCAACCCTAATATCCCACACGTGGAAAAGATTCAGGACCTGTAAAAGTAATTACAAGATTCCTTAGAGAACACTTTATTTTTAACAACTTTCTCTCATTCTGTGCTAATAATTGTACCAGAGGTGAGTGTGACTGCAGTGATTTTATATTTTATGCAGTAATCGATAGAGATTAAAGAAATGTTTCTCAAATACCTCATGGATCTCTAAAATTCTATCCAGGATGGTGTTGAATATTTTGCTGATGTTGGACAATAATAGCAAATATTTTTCTCTCAGCAAAATCTCTGATTAGTTTCCAGAGGTGGCAGACAGTGTGCACTATAAATTAGTCAAATTTCTGTTTATTTTGTTTACACCGTCTCTTTCAGTCTCACCACGCATCTCTGCTGCCTCAGTGTGCTTTTCCACCATGAGTTCAACTTTCAGTCCTCAAAGCCTTCACAGATGTGTTGCCTTTTTATCCATATCTAACAATTATCATTATTCCACATGGTGAATGCTCTCAGAATATGCATTTTCCAAAGTTTGTGACAAGTTCTTTTTAGAGCTACTGCAAATCTCCAATTGGAAATCAGAGAGCACCCAGATTACTAAGCCTTCCATTCCTTCTATGTTCACTTGTAGCCTTGGGGACTGTAAAATTCTGTGACTTACCTCAGGACCATCATGCAAAAATGCTCTCATTTTCTCTTCTTAAATTTCACTGCTTGTCCTTGCTGATTGGCAGATAGAGCCCTCACTGTGTGCCGCCACCTCATTTTTCATTGTTATGTGTCCATGGTCTTACAGACCGTGGCCAATACTGATTTTCTTTAGACTATATAGATATTTCTTCCAGTTCTGAATTCGTGGCCAGTTTTCCTCAGACTGGATCTGCTGCCCTGATACTTGTCAATGTGGCTTTCTGTCCATTGCCTTTCTCCTAAGATCATTAATTTATTTTTCTGAATCTATTAATTATTGGTCTTTCATTTGAATTTTGAGAAACCAGAGACAAAAGGTTTTTTTTTTTTAAAGCATAATGTTTTATCACTGAGGAATAGAAAGAGCTAAGAGACATTGATCTTTCCCGAGGCGCATTTCTACATCTGGTTGTATGGTAAGGTCATCATTGGATGGTTGTGGGTGGGTAAGTAAGCCCGTCCCATGGAATTAATGAGGAAGAAATTAAATAAACATGCTTGCCTTGTGTTTGATCCTCTTCAGTTCAATTTTTGCAACAACAAAACTAATATGTTCAGTAAGTTTAAGCTCATATAGGGAAAATTTTGTTTTCTTAATGAAGGTAAAAATATTTAATTTCCTCAGAGAATTAATGAAATACCCAGCTGGATGTTTTCCTACTCCTTCAAACTTCATCTTTTTCATGGCTGACTCATGTAGATTCAGCCTGTGACCATCTGTCCATCTTTGTTCCTAGCTCCATGGCTGCTAATTTTACTCTTCTTCACCAACATGTATCACTGGAATTTTGTCCTCTTGATTTTTTTTTTCTAATTTGACTCATAAATCTACCACTAACGCTCACTGTATAATCTAAAATTTTTAAATGAACTATGAAAAAATATAAATTATAAACACTATATAGTTTCCAAGTGCAGAACCCGTGAAATTCTCTGAAAAATTTACTTGCTCATGGAAAATTTTATAGCAAAGTAGTTAATGTACAACTGAAAACAATATGCTTATGACAATGCTTGGCACACAAAAAGTTGCTATACAGTGATACTATGAATATTACAGGCATAACCACTTCCAACATTCTGAATACCTGTGGTGGTTTGAATGAAAATGTCCCCCATAGTCTCCAAGTATTTTGGGAGGTCTTAGAAGGTATGGCTCTCCTAGAGTAGCACGTCACTGGGAGTGGTGGGCTTAGAGACGTCTTAAGCCTTGCCAGATCTCCAGTTGCTCTCTTGCTTCCTGTGCCTGCATGATGATGTGAGAGCTTAGCTTCTGCTGCTCCTGCTCCAGCCACCTCTGCTGCCCTGCCTCCCCACCAAGACAGACTGTAATTCCCCTGGAACTGTAAGCTCAAATTAACTTCTATAAATTGTTTTGGTCGGTGTTTCTATGACAGGAACATAAAAGTGACTAATACAGTTGGCTTCTATGGTCATTTGTGTTTTGGAATACTTTGCTTGAGGGTCTTCTGGCTTTTATAGTTGCATTAAGCAATCCATTGTAATTCTGATGACAGACATCTACCAAATATTCCACCCAAGCACCAAAGAATATACTTTCTATTCAGGGCTCTATGGAACCTTCTCCAAAATAGACCATATACTGGGACACAAAATAAACCTCAACAAATACAAAAAGATTAAAATAAATCCATGCATTCAATAAGACCACAATCCAATAAAGCTTGAAATCAACACCAGAAGAAACCCCAGTAACCACATGAACACATGGAGATTAAATAACACACTCCTGAGTGATGAATGGATCAAAGGAGAAATTAAGAAATAAACAAAATTATTCCTGGAACTAAGTGAAAAGGACAATACAACACAACAAAAACCTCTGGGACACATTGAAAGCAGTCCTTAGAGGAAAGTTTATAGCTCTAAGTGCATTCATTAAAAAAATCAGATAGAACACAAATAAATGACTTAACACTGCAACTCAAGACACTTGAAAAGAACAGCAAATGAAACCCAAACCCAGCAGACAAGAAGAAATAATAGAAATCAGAGAAGAAATTAATGAAATAGAAACAAAGAAAACAATACAAAGAATCAATGAAGCCAAGAGATGTTCTTTGAAAAGATATACAAGATTGACAGTCTGCTAGCCCAGTTAACCAAAAGAAAGAGCACCTCCAAATCGACAAAATCGAGATGAAAGGGGAAACATTACAACAGACACCAAAAAGATCCAGAACATTATAAGGGAATAATTTAAAAACCTATATGCTACTAAATTTGAAAACCTAAAAGAAATGAATGGGTACCTAAAAGCATGGGAACCACCAAAACTAAACCAAAAAGGATTAACAGCTTAAATAAACTCATAACACATAAGGAAATTGAAACGGTAGTACAAACCTCACAACTAAAAAAGCCCAGGATGGATTTCCAGCAGAATTCTACCAGACATTTAAAAAGTATCTACATCCAATACTACCTAATTTATTCAGAAAGATAGAAATTGAGGGAGAACTTCCAAATTCCTTCTATGAAGCCAGCATCACTCTAAAACCAAACCCAGGTAAAGATAAAACCAAAAAGGAAAACTATAGACCCATATCCTTAATGAACATAGATGCAAAAATTCCCAACAAAGTACTTGCAAACCGCATACAGACACACATCAAAAAGATCATTCACAATAATCAAGTTGGCTTTATTCCAGAGATGCAGGGGTGGCTGAATATACATAAGTTGATAAATGTCATAAATCATATAAATGGGCTCAAAGACAAGAACCACATGGTCATCTCAATAGATGCAGAGAAGACCTTTGACAAAATTCAACATGCATTTATATTCAAAGTCCTAGAGGGAACTGGACTGGAGAGAACATACCTCCACACATTTAAAGCCATATATAACAAAACCACAGCCAACATCATTCTAAATGGAGAAAAACTAGAAGCATTCCCATTGAAATCAGGAACCAGACAAGGCTGTCCACTATCTGCACTTCTCTTTAACATAGTGCTTGAAACTCTTGCAAGATCAATAAGACAAGAGCAGGAAATTAAAGGAGTAATAATTGAAAAAGAAGAGATCAAATTATCCCTTTTTGCCGATGATATATTATATCTAAGAGTTTTCCTTTATATGAAACTTGCTGTTTTCTCTTTCACCTTTCAGTACCCTCTCTTTTAACTGTACATTTAGTCTTTTTACTATGATACACTGTGGGAAGTTTCTGTAATGATCCAATCTAAATGGTGTTCTGTGGGCTTCTTGTATCTGTATGTTTTTCCTTTATTTAGGGATTTTTTCTTTTGTAATCCTATTGAAGATTGATCAATGCCATTGACCTGGGATTCTTCTCCTTCCTCTATTCCTTTGATTCATTGATTTTTATCTTTTATAATGTCCCATATTTTCTATATATACCATTCCTATGTTTCTTTACATTTTCCATATCCCTGGTTTATGTGTCCCACTTCTTCAACTTTGCCACCCAGTCATGATAGTCTCTTTTCCTTTTCACTCATTCTGCTTCGGAGGTTTTTTCCTTTCCTAGTGAATTGACTTGCTGAGTTTTTCAATTCCATGTTTATGAAAGCTTGAGTTTTCTTCAGTTTTACTTTCTCTTCTGTAAATTCACTTTACAAGTCCTGAGTTGTCACTGTCATTTCCTTCAGTTCTATATTCCTGTTTTCCTGAGGTTCGTCAGGAGTTTATTTCTATCTTTGACCTGATTTTGTGTTCTTTAAAAATCATTGAATTCTTTGGTCATGTAATTAGACCTGGGTTTCCATGAGGTAGTTCTCATTCTAGAAAACATCTATAGAACTAGTGAATTATGGTGGAGACAGGTTAGCTCAGTGTTTCATATTATTTTTGTTTTGTATTGTGGTCTGGGCATGTGAATCTCTTTTGTTGGTTGTATGTCTGACATGAAATTCTAGCCTTCCTTTGTTTAGCTGAAGTTTGTTTCTATTTATGTTTTTTATATAGCTTGGTTTTTTTATTATCGGGTGTGAATAGTTGTTCTGCATTTCATATTCTCAGTATTAATTTTTTACTGGCAAAATCAGAGTTACAAGCTGACTAGTCAAGATTTCTCCAGCAGCACAAAGAGGCCTAGGCCAAGTCAGTTCTATTATGATCTAGTGGCTGGGTTTTACAAACTTAGTCTAGAGATATCAGGCATCATGATCAGGATTGGGCCTTGGCCCAAGGGAAGGTGGGGACTGCATGTGTAAGGTCTAACTAGCTTAGCAGAGTAGATGTGAGCCCTGGGTCAGGAGAGTGTAGCAGGGTCAGGTGCAGGAGGATCAGGAAGTGCTGGACAGTGTCAGGCTTAGTAGGCTGACATCTCAGATTAGAGGAGTAGAAGGAGGTATAATCAAAGATGGCAATGGGGACAGGATGTGGAGGGTTCACTAGCTAAGCAGAGTAAATGTGAGCCCTGGAGTAGAGGAATGTAACTGGTCAGGGTACAGGGGTATCAAGATGCAGTGGACAGAGTCTGACTTACCAGGCTGTTCTAGATGTCTCAGGAAAGAAGTGACTAGGCAGGCCTGTCTTCAGAAATAGGGTCTTAACTTCAAGTTCTGGGAGGTAATAAAAGACTGTAGCAATAGCTTGTGCTATTTGGGGAGTCTCTTGGACTATGTTGAGCAAAAGTAGAATGGGGGTTTCTCTAGGCTGGCACTGTAATTCTTGGTATATAGTCTTCAGGTATACATGTTAC
The DNA here is from genome assembly GCF_000622305.1 of Nannospalax galili. Classification (NCBI taxonomy): domain Eukaryota; kingdom Metazoa; phylum Chordata; class Mammalia; order Rodentia; family Spalacidae; genus Nannospalax; species Nannospalax galili. The sequence goes on along the minus strand of NW_008335836.1, from coordinate 641,574 downwards.
ATAGCCCTCAGGTATACACATGCACTCATGTTCAGATTTTGCATGTGTATTTTCAGTAGGTATTTGAGCAGATGCATTTCTCAACACTTTCAGCAAAATGGCAGGTTACAAACTCTGTTTAGAAAAATCAGTTGCCTTTCTATATACCAATAGCAAGCAATCAGAGAAAGTGTTCGTGGAAACACTCTCCTATTCACAATAGCCACAAAAAAATATCTAGGAATAATCCTAACTTAAGACATTAACCATCTATACAGTGAAAATTATAAATCTTTGAAGAAAAAAATTGAAGAAGGCACAAGGAGATGGAAAGATCTCCCATTCTCATGGATTGGTAGAATGCAGATTGTGAAAATGACCATCCAACCAAAAATAATCTATAGAATCTTGCAAGGACAATCAAAATCCCAATGTCATTCTTCACAGAACTAGAAAAGTCCATCCTACAATTCATATGGCCTTATAAAACACCCTGGATAGACAAAGTAATCTTGAACATAAAGACCAATCCTGGGGGACAATACCACATTAGATTTCAAACTATATTACAGAGCTCAGTCATAAACACAGTGTGATACTGGCATAAATACATACATGGAGATCAATGGAACATGAGTGCATGCAATTTCAACTACCTGATATTTGAGAAAGGTGCCAAGAACACACACTGGAGGAAAGATAGCATCTTCAACAAATGGTACTGGCAAAACTGGGCCTCGCCAGTAGAAGCATGAGATTCGATCCTGATCTTTCACCCTGCACAAAACTCAACTCCAAATGGTTCAAAGACCTCAGCAAGAAACCTGAAACTCTGCTACTATTAGAAGAAATCATAGGGGGATTGAGAAATGCCTCAGCAGTTAAGGACATCGGCTGCCCTTGCAGAGGACTGTGTTTTATTCCAAGCACCCACATGGTGGCTAGCAACAGCATATAACTCCAGTTCCAGGGGATCCAACACACCTCTCTAGGTATTCCACAACACAGGTGTGTATTCATACATAAGATAAAGATGATAAACAAAATATTTAAAAAGAACCAAACATACACAGCACCCTAGAATAAGAGGCATAGGCAAGGACTTTCTAAATCAGACACCAGTTGTTCAGGAATTAAAGCCCACAGTCTACAAGTGGAACCTCATTAAACTAAAAGCTTCTGCAAAGGAAACAAAAACCACAAGGGAGTGTAGAGGCCACCCACTGAGTGTGAGAAAAGCTACACATCTGACAGAGGATTAACATCCAAAATATACAAATAACTCAGAAAACAAATGACCCAATGAAAAGATGGCCTAAAGACCTGAAGAGGGAGAGCTAAAATGAAGAAATAAAATAGCTAAGAAAAACCTTAACAGGTTTACAGCATCTTTAGTAATTAAAAATGCAAATCAAAACAGCTGTAAATTGTCATCTTTCCCCTGTCACACTGACAAGATCAACAGAGCAAAAGACACTAAATTCTGGTGAGGATGTGTAGCAAGCGGAACACTCATTCACTTCTGGTAGGATTGTAAGCTGGTGAAACTACTATGGAAAGTAGTATGAACACTTCCTCAAAACCTAAAAATGAACCTACCATACCATCTGGTTATAACACTCCTTGGCATATACCCAAAGGACTTGTCCTACTGTAGAGATAACTGTATATTCATGTTCGCTGCCGCTCTTTTCACAAAAGCTAAGAAATGAAAACAAACAATGTCCCTCAATTGATGAATGGATAATGAAAATGTGGTACATTTTCATAAAGAGAAAGATGAAATCATGAAATTTGCAAGTAACTGGATGGAACTAGAAACTGTTATATTAAGTGAGTAACACAAGCTCAGAAAAACAAGCTACATATGTTCTCTCTCTTTTGTGGATCTTAGCACCAAGTCTTTATATGTGAGTCTATGTCCTTATGTAACTATAGAAGCCATTAAAATGGTAAGAACCATGGCCATAAAGGTAAAGAAAGAGCAAGAGTGAGGGAGATACTAGGGAAAAGATGTTACCAAGGGGAAGATGGGGAAAATGGGGGTATTCAGCTAGGAATGGAAGTGGGTAGGATATTCAAGGAACCACCGGGGGAAAGGGGGAAAAGGAGCTCATGAGAGGTGTGACAATAACAGGTATTATCAAGGGGAAAATGGGGAAAAGAGGACAGAGGTTAGACAGGGAGAAAGAAGGGAGAAATTCATAAAGTTTGAGAGGCGTGAAATTTTATTTATTTATTTATAATTTATTTATTTTTATTCTATGTGTATGAGGGTTTAGCTTGCATGTAAGTTCATCTTTGTTGTACAATGCTCATGGAGCCGGAAGTCAAATCCCTTACAACTGTAGATTT
>NW_008335836.1:586000-638978 GCF_000622305.1 Nannospalax galili | reverse complement strand
AAGGATGAATCCTACTCAGGACGAAGAGATGCAGGGAATGTGCACAATTAGAAAGTAGTACTTAAATGGCCAAACTGTTTAGAGAGTGACTAATACCAAATGTGGAAAATTTCGGATTCCTGAGCCATCTCTTCAGCCCCAATATTCCACTTCTTCTGTTCACTTCCTGTTTCTAAATTTGAAGTCAATTTAGAAAACTACAATCACCAAGTTCAGTTGGAACCTTCATGTTGTTTAGGGGAAGCAAGAGACACAGCTGAGGCAGTGCAGTGGGCAGGAAACTGAGCTTCTCATTTCAGTCTCCTGAGGACCTGATGGTCCAGGCAACTCTGTACACCTTTGATCAAGTTCAGTATTCCTTTAGGATTGTGAAGGCTCCTGACGGTCTAGTGTGCAATGCCAGTCCCATGTGCCCAAGAGCAGTACTGTTTCTGTATAAATCTCCATATTCCCTGGCATCCCTCAAAACTAGCACATGACCCAGGACTTTAGATATGCTTGGGTCTTCTATTGTGTTCCATTGACCCACATGTTTATTTTTGTGCCAGTACCGTCTTACCTTCTCATGCAGTTTTGAATTGTATATGTTATTCAATCTTGGCTGAATTTAATCTGGACATTTTCTTTGAAAATCACTTAGAGACTCATGATTTGCTGATCTCTCTTGCACTGACATGTTATGAAAGGAAATTTTAGGATACTCAAAGAGAAATGACATGTGTGTGTATGTGTGTGCTGGAGGTTAGTTAGTGCAATGCTGTTTACATCTGTTTACATTAGTTAAGATATAGCGTATTGGGATATACCTAGATGTCCAACAACAAAGGAATGGATAAAGGGCTTGTAGTGTACATACACATTGGAAATGATTTTCAGCCATAAAGAGTCATGAGATTATACTGTTTCCAGGAAAATGGATGGAGATGTAGATAATGGTGCTAAGTGAATTGAACAAGTCTCTGAAAGACAAACACATTCTTTCTTTGTAGTTGCTTTTTCCGTACTTAATGTATTTATTCTTAGTCCACTGTTCCAGATGAATGTCGAATTTATTCTTTTTATAATACATTTTTTGCATTTTATACATTACATCTTCATCATATTTAGAGTCCCTATATAGATACTAAAATTTCACAAGTTCAAGTGACAAGAAAGTATATGTGAAACTGTCTAGGGGAGCAAAGGGGGCTTAGGGGAGAAAAAACAAGGAAAAGTAGCATAAGAGTTATAGTGGTATGTTCAAGTTAAAGTAAATGCATGGATGAATACTTTAAACTTTGAATGTAAGTCAATAATACAAATGAAAGAAGACAAAATTTCCTAGCTATTTAGTACTTTGTTGTAGATTTGATTACGAGTCTTCTTAATTATATAGTTGATGATTTATTTGTATTGTTTCATTTTATTTTCTGAAAGGTTTCCTTAAGATTATCAGTTATACTTTGCTCACAAAGAGATATTTCATCATGAAATCCTATGAATACTATGAAAATGTATGCAACATGCAGTAATTAGGGAGCAGTTTTGGGTAGGGGATTAAATTTCAGATCATACCGTCTTCACTAATATTCACAAAACCCTGGATTCAATCACCAGGTATTCATGATCCTGATATGCGATGCATACCTGTAATCCCTGGACTCAGTAGGTAGAATTAGGAAAATAAAAACTTTAGTGCCTTCCCCAGATAAATAGTGAGTTCAAGGGTGGCCTCATATTTAGAAATCACCTAAGATATTTTGAAGAGTGCCTATCAGGATGTGAACAAGGAATCTCTGGCTATCTGTGTTTTGTTCTTCATCTGTACAAGGAAACTGATAATAATTATAATAATATTTTTGGTCAACACTACACACAAAATATCATAAAGTATCTTTTTTAATGAAACTCAAAACCAAGAGTTCAAATGATTTTAGATGTAGTATAATAATCAAATATTAATTCAGAGTGACATGTCCTTATTAATTACTTATAACATTTTCTCCAAACAATTGAATAAAATTGTAGTCAGTACCCCTCTCTATAGATCTAGTGATTCTATTTGAGGGTGTGGTGATGATTTATCTTGGTTCTCATTTACAACAAAAATTAGTTTAGAAGGAAAGAAATTTAAGGCATGATATCAAAAACATCTGCTGGACAGGGTGATGCATACCTCTAATCTCAGTACTACAGAGATAAAAGAAGGCTGACCTCTGTGTGAATGAGGCCAGCCTGGGCTATCCAGTACCAATCCAGCATGCATACACATAAAATAAAAATAATCAATGAAATATTTTTTAAAAAGAGTCAGAAAACTAAATGTGCAGAACAAAGAAAAGAACTTGAAAGCCTTGAGAGAGAAAAGGCAGACCACTTATAAAGCCCACCCTTCAGAAAAACAGCTGACAATTCATTGGAGACTATGAAAACCAGAAGGACGTGGACCAACGCTATACAAGTCAGGAAAGAACACAGATTCACTTCATATTACAATAACAGGAAAATTATCAGTTGTAATTGAAGGAGAAAAAACCTTTGTATAATAAATACAAATTTAAGTACTTTATGTCCATAAAACTAGCTCAATCATTAGAGGAGATAAAACATTTTAAATAAGGCATCATGAATGTATAAATTACCCAGAACAGTAAACCAAAAATGTATAAGAAAAAGAAAACTACAAAACCAGAATAATAATAATTAAAAATCATTGGTCAATAGTAACCCTTAATATCAATGGTCATAACTCCCCAGTAAAACAATACAGATAGAAAATCAGATCCTCCAATTTACTCTGTCTATGAAAACACATCTCACCAACAATGATCTTCACAACCTTAGGGTAAAAGGATAGAAAAATATATTCCAAGCAAATGGAACAGAGAGACAATATCAAGACCAATATCAAGAAATGAATAAATGCCTATTAGTGGGGGTGGCTTCATTGGAGGGGTGATAGAATTCATTTGCAAGAAATAGGAAAAGGAAGTATTAGAGTAGGAAAGTTAAATGGGTTGGAAAATGGGAGGGCAGGATTGAGGCTGTTGTTGAAGACAGTTCATACAGGTGCTGTAGAACAAACAAGGGGAATCAAGCATATACTGACTTCAGAGTCTCATCTCACTGGATGATACTCGTAGCTCTGAAATGTGCTAGGCATGCTATCTGAAGGAAAAAAGAGTTATCAACCTTATCCAGCTGTGAATCTGTGAACTACAGCAGCAACTGGTCTGGCAAGATACACCTACACTGGAGCAACGGTGTCACGAATATTACAGGAGTAACCAACCACTCTGTAACAGGACTTATGATCAACTTCATAGGATTGAATCCGTAACTAACATCAACATCAGGCTTAGCGCCGGAGATTATACAGGTCACAAAACACTGAAGAGTACCTAATACTAGTTTTGTTTTACACAGTTTACTAAACTAATTCCTAATGACTTACTGCCTTTCACATATATTAATACATCCCTCAGCTTTCACCAGAGGAGTTTCCTAATGCAGAAAATGGTGATTAACATAGAAACTTTCAAATGACCAATGTGCAGAGAACAAGAGTCTGCAGAGTGCTTATCCTTGAATATATCAAACTTCTGCTCATTTGTAGATCTTAGTACCAAATCCATATATGTGATTATGTATCCTGATATAGCCATAGGAGCCAGGAAAACGAAAAGGAACCATGGAGGTAAAGAGAAAGAAAGAGTCCAAAGGATGGGGTTAGTAGGAAACAGATGTTACCAAAGGGAAAAAAGGAGAAAATGGGAATATTCAACTAGGAATAGAAGAGGGCAGCAGATATGAGGAATCATGGAGGTAGAGTGGAAAGGGGGCTCAAAAGAATGGGGAAAATAAGAGACAAGTATTATCCAGGGGACCATGGGAATACTTTAACTGAGGAGGGAGAATGTAGGTTAGACAGAAGAGAAAGCAAACAGGTAAATAAAGCATAGGTCATGAGAAATATTATTTATTTTTTTAATTTTATGCATATGTGTGTTTTTTCTTGTAAGATCGTCTTTGTTTTGCAGTGCCTATGTATGCCAGAAGAGGGAGGCTGATTCCCCGCAACTGTAGTTTTAGATGATTGTTAACTACTATGTGGTTGCTGTTACCTGAACTCTGGTCCTCTGTAAGAGCAGCCTATGCCCTAACCAATGAGCAATCTTTCCAGCCCCTTATTCTATATTTAATTACTTGACATGCATATAGGCAAAATAAATAATGTTAAATGTTTCTTTCTGTACTCATTAATTTATGATGCCGTGACTCATATAAGAAACAGAAGAGGAAACACCAAGGTAAAATTAAGAAAAGGTATAAATCTCACACAGGGTGAAGAGATTTAAGGAAAGTACAGGATCAGAAAGTATAACATAAAGGTGCAAAGCATTTATAGAGGGACTAACTAATGCCAAATGGGGAACATTTCAAATTCTACTTGTTTTGATCAATTACTGTGTCTAAACTTGATGTCAATTTACAAAGTTACAATGACCAAGTTCTGTTGGGACCACCACACTTTTAGGGGGAGTGAGTCTCAGCTGAGGCAGAGGTCAAGAAAATGAGCTTCTCATTCCTGTCTCCCAAGGGCATCACCAGCAAGGTAGTTCAACACACCTTTGATCAAGTGCTGTATTCCTTTAGGATTGTGCAGATTCCTGACAGTCTACAATGCAATGCCAGTCCCATGTGCCCACAAGCAGTGCTGTTTCTGAATAAATCTCTGTACTCTCCTGTATACCTCAACACTAGTAGCACAGACCCAGGTCTAGACAATAGGTTCTTGTGATGATAATAAAGGACAAGATTTATATTTTGCTGTTTATGGAAATTATATTCCATTTTGTTTACTGCAACTGAATAGTTAAATATTACTAAAATTAAGACATCACTAAATAGTATGATTTTAATACCTCTACAGGAGTATTTTCTATCATCTATTAATGTTTAATATTCATATCTCTTATGTCAATATATCTAGTTTTGCTCTCACTGGGTTTCCTGGCCTGGAAGTTTTCTATCTCTGATTTGCCAGCCCCTTCCCTTCCATCTATATAACCGTGTTCCTGGGAAACTGCATAGTGCTGCATATGATGAGACAGAGCCCAGCCTGCACCAGGCCATGTTCTATTCCCTGGCAATGCTAGCCCTCACCAACTTGTGTATGGGGCTGTCGACTAAGTAAACCATCCTTGGATTACTGTGGTGTTTTATTAAGAGATCAGCCTTGATGCCTGTGTTGCACAGTCTTATTTCATTCATGGTCTGTCATGCATGGAGTCCTCTGTGCTCCTTGCCATGTCCTTGGATTGATTGCTATATTGTTATCTGCAGCCCTCTATAGTATTCCTCCATCCTAACAAATGACAAAATTAGAAAAATTGTTTTTGCAATCTTATGTAGGAGTTCAGCGGTCATCCTTCTGATCATCATCCACCTGACGTGCTTAAATTACTTCCGTCCTCACTTCCTATGTCATTCTTTCTGTCTGCACCAAGATTTAATTCGAATGGCCTGTGAAGACACGTGCTTCAACCACATCTATGGTCTTTCTGTGGTGATCTGCATCCTGTTATTGGAATCAGTGCTCATTCCTGCACCCTGCGTCCCTATCCTGCACACCGTTTTATCCATTGCATCCCTGGAGAAGAGAATCAAGTCCTTCCAGACTTATGTATCACATATCTCTGCTGTTTTGGTTTTCTACATCCCTATCTTTGGTCTTAGCATGGTGCATCACTTTGGGAAGCACCAGTCCCCATTGGTTCATGGTCTGGTGCCCAACATCTACATCCTTTTCCAACCCATGATGAATCCCATAATATACAGCATCAAGACCCAACAGATACGGCTGAGAATCCAGAGACTGTTCTCCTTGAAAGGAACCTAAGTCCTTAGACCCACTCTGAACACATTTAAATATTAAAATGCGGTATTAAAAATGTTACAAGTCAGTAACTACAAATACATTATTAACCTGCAGGTCATTATTTTTACATGCTTCAAATATTGTCCTTTTCTCCCTTTAGTATAGCCTTCATGAATTAGTGACATTGATGGGCATATTGTAAGCACTTTTATTAACCAGATTATGCACACATATTGAACTCAGATTCACATTAATATATCACATAGATTCACCTGAAAACTCCTTCCCTTTTAAAGACCAGTTGGATGAAGCCATTTTTACTCATCCACTATGAAAATGCAAATTTTGGTGAGAGTATCTTTCAAATAGTTGTGCAAAATTGACCATTATTTCAGTCCCCTTTGTTACTCTATTAAACACACTTGTTTGTTTATGGCTTCTGTTCCCCAGTTTAACAATAAAATGGTGCAAATATCATAGTGATTAAAACATTTAGGAAATTTAAAAATTAAATACAAACACATAGGAAATAAATAATTTGTTATTTGATTACCAACTGATAGAAAAAATTCAAATTACATTGTGAGGACAGCAATTGAGATGGTTATGTATAGAATCAGTCACTTCTGGAATAAAAAGAAACAAATGTTTGACACTCATTTTTTATCCAAAAAAATAATACCACTATTACAGAATGATTTGAATCTTATTTTGTGACTCATCTTATTAAATACATGGCCCTAGTTAAAATCTAGATCATTATTATGAATAAATAATATAAATACATGTCTAATTCAATCTCCTCATTAAAATTTCAAATTATGTATTTTTTCTATTTCTATTTGGTTACTTTCAGGATATGTCTCGTAAATTATCAATGAAATATTGTTAAGTGCTACCTGATGAGTTTTTAAAAATATTTTATTTATTATTTTTATTTTGTGTGTATGAGTGTTATGTCTGCATGTAGGTAAGTGCACCCATGCTGTGAAATGCCTGTGGAGGACAGAAGAGGCTGTGGGATCCCCTGGAACTGTACAGACAGTTGTTAGCTGCCATGTGGGTGCTGGGATTCAAAACTGGGTCTTCTGCAAGAGCAGTCAGTGTTCTTAACCGCTGAGCCATCTCTCCAGCCCCCCAGTGAGTTTTGAGACATTGTTTGTGCGGTCATCTTCAGATCACTTCACAACCCTTTCCTACATTTCTTCTGTGTTCCTATTCATATGAAGGATTTTATACACGTCATCCACTGTGATATATTTCTATCCATTCAAGTATAAAACCTTCCACAGAAATTCATGGATCTGAGCTGGAGAGATGGCTTGGCGGTTGAGATCATTGGTTCCTCCTGCAGAGGACTCGGGTTCTATTCTGAGCACCCACATGGTGACTTGAGATCGTTTCTGGCTCCAGTTCCAGGGATGCCAACACCCTCTTCTGACTTCTGTGGACATTGCATGACATGTGTGCACCTGCTACATGCGGGCAGTGCTCTCATGCACATACGATAAAAAATAATAAACAATTTATTCTTCAAAAAATCGTAGATGAGAATAAAATGAACACATTTAGATCATGTTTGTATGTGTAAATTTCTTCAACACATGACTTTCTCAATCATATGTGTAGCTTTCTTAATATTTAAGGAAGGATTCATTCAGGTCTCATAAAACGTTATGATTCTTCAGTGTTACATTTCTGTTATATAGATTTACCACTAAGAAACAGACATATAAATTACATACTATCCAATATTATCTTTTGACCAGGGATGGTTCATAGACAGCAATATACGTGGGGTTCATGCTTTTTTCATTCTGGTACCATAATTTTGAAATTACACATGTTATTATTATACTGTATCATATTCCTTATACTCAGCTCATGATTCATTTGAGTTTACAGCTTTGTTTTGATTTTAGAGGAGACCTGCTATAAACGTATATGCTACATGGTTATAAAACATTTCCAAAAATTGGAGGGAGAGAAGGAGGGAGGGAGGGAGGGAAGGACAGAGGGAGGGACGGAGGGAGGGGGAGGGAAATGGAGGAGAGAGGAAGGAAAGAAGGAGGGAAGGAGAGAAGGGAAGAAAGGAGGAAAGGAACAAAGGGAAATATTTCTGCTATTAATCTTTACATTTCTGTAACATCCTTAGCCTAAATAGAACATGGAAACTGAAAAGGCAATGCAAGCACAGCATTGTGACCCAAATTCTTCAGCATTCCTTGTTGGATTAATCATATATTAATGCATTTCTTTTTCATTTCTCTTATAATATGCTTACATTTAAAGCTGAGAAAATAGAATTTGATATCAGGTAGTAGATATTAAAATTCTAATCTAATAAGTACAAGTCCATCACTCCTGCTTTGTGAGGTTTACTTGATATTTTTGAAGTAAATTATTTAAAAACTGATTTTTATATCATAAAATATTATGGTTATAAATTTTAATAGTTTATTCATTGTCTTCTAATATTGAACATGTTAAACAATGTACATAGACTAGTTATTTTGAATGCATTGTTATAGCTAGATAAACATGCATCTATTATATATACATTTACATTCATACAGACTTTATTTTATCATGTAGTGGAGCAATTCTCCAAGGAAATATTTTTTAACATAGCATAAGATATAGAAGTAGTGATGATCATAGAAGCTCTGTCTTTTAAAAATTATAAATTTCAAAGGACTGAGAGGTGCATGTGAGCATTATCTCTAGACTTTAAAAGCTTAAAGGTAATATTTCATTTGGACACCTATGAGATTTTGAAGAGTGCTTATCAGGTTGTGAACAAGGACTCTGTGACTGTGTGTGTGTGTGTGTGTGTGTGTGTGTGTGTGTGTGTGTTGTTCTTCATGTGTAGAAGAAAACTGAGGATAAGTATAATAATAATTTTTTAGCTCTGTCACACAAAATGTCATAAAGCATCTTCCTTTTCAATGGAACAAAATCAAAACCAAGATTTCAAATTATTTCAGATGCAATATAATCTATTATAAATTTGGAGTGAAGTGTTCTTACTTATATAATTACTAATAAAGTTTTCTCCAATCAATCAAATAAAACAGTAGTCAATATCCCTCTCAATGCTTATGTGATTCTAGTTGGGGCTGTGGTGATGATTTACTCTGGGCCTCATTTATAACATATTTCCAAGAAAAGACACTGGATTTTAGTTTGCTTTGGAGTTTTGTTGTATGCAACCAATGATTTCTATTGCTTTTAACCAGAGCTTCTAAAATTTTCACTTAATATTTTACTCACAGAACTGAATGAAAAATACAAGACATCATCAAAAATCAGTTTATAATTGGAATCACAGCAAGGGAAAAGTGGCATACAGGAGACCCACTCCCTGGCTTGGCTAATAAACAAACAAACCAAAAACAAAAAAAAAGGAAAAAAACAATGTTTATAAGAAAGTAAATCTAAGAAATGATACAAAAGACATTATCTGCTGAGCAGCATGGTGGAAACCTTTTATCTCAATACTCCTCATACAGAGGAAGGCTGACCTCTGTGTGAATGAAAACCAAGCAAAACTCAGCTGGATCATACCTGAGAAGTGGGAGAAGCAATAAGCAGTTTATAAATAATGAACAAGGGTGAGATGCCTTACCAATACTAAGAAACATCAATAAACAAGTACAGATTCCTAGATCTCAGTGGAAAATTAGCAATAAACAAACAAACAAACAAACAAAACATGAATAACCAATATGTCTACTACAGCAGAAATTAACCACACCATCATATGTTTTCCTGAGAATGACTTCCAAGCATATGTTCCAGACAATGACTTCAAAATAGCAATTATAAATATGGTCAAGGATCTGAAGGAGGATATGAAAAAGAAAAAAGTAATAAAGATTATGAAAATGCAAATGAATGAAATAACTAAAAGAATTGAAAACATGAAACTAGATTTAAACAAAAAGGAAGAATCTCTGAATAAAAACAGTCTGGCAATTCCTTCACCTCTGACCCCTGGGCTAGCTTCCTGACCCAGACTAGCTAAACACCCTATCACAGATCCCTAAATCCTTCTCCAGGCATTCCCCCACCACCAATTTCCCAACCTCTTAATCAGGGAGATAGATCTGTTCAACCAGGATTCTGGTAAGTCAGATCCTGCTCACTGTATCTCTACACCATTCCTGTCACCTAGACCCACCCAGTCCCCTGACTGCCCCTATCAGAGGCAAGCTCCAATTCTTTACCTCAGATCCCTGGACTAGCTTCCTAACTCAGACTAGATAAACACCCTACCATAAATTCAGAAGTCCTTCCCCAGGCTGTCGCCCCAACACCAACTTCCCAGCTTTCTCATCAGGCAGACAGACCTGCTCATCCAGGACTCTGACCAGTCTATTACCCTGAAAGTACTTGAAAAACCCACCAATTTATCCTCCATACCTGTACAAAAAGTAACTAAGCTACATAAACAATATTAACTGAACCAAAATTAAATTAAACAAAAGCAGGGTAGAAGTTTCTTTTGGACACATAACCAACAAAGAATATCCATATGCCCAAACAGCAATGCAAAAACACAAACAATATGAAAAACAAAATCACTGTGTCCCCAACAATACCCACTATTCCTACAGAAGGTCACAGCAATAAGAAACACCTTGACTATCCCCAAGATGAATAATTTAAAAGAAAAATCCTAAATATGATCAAAGAACTTCAAGAAAAACACAAACAAAAATTTCAAAGAACTCAAAGAGGCATAAACTAATAATGGAAGCCCAAGAATATACAAATAGGTGGCTTAATGAAATGTCTAAAAGAATTCATAACTTGAAAACTGAATTCATAAAAGAGATAGAAATAATGAATAAAACCCAAATGGAAATGAACACAGTTTTGAAAAACTCAAATAAACCAATTAGAATCAACAGGAGAAAGTTTCAAAAGCATAATGAATGAAATGGAAAACAGAATATTGATACTGGATGATAAAGTTGAAGACTTGGACTCCTTAAGTAAAGACTATGTAAAAAAATAAATATATAATTTAAAAAAAAAAAACTCACAGGAATGGAATACTCACAAAATGTAGGTCAACATGAAATGACCAAATTTATGAGTTATAAGCATACAAGAATGAGAAGAATCTCAGGTCAATGGCATTGAACAGATCCTCAGTAGGATTATAGAAGAAAACTTCCCTAAATTAAGGAAAGACATACCTTTAGAGATTCAAGAAACACATAGAACACCAATTAGACATGACCAGAACAGAAAGTCCCCATGGTATATCATTTAATGTAAAAACATTAAATATAACGATCAAAGAGAGGGCACTGAAAGCTGTTAGAAAAACACAAGTTACATATAAAGGAAAACCCATCAGAATTACTACTGACTTTTCAATGCAAACTATGAGACAGAAGACCCCAGACCAAATACATTAAATGCACAGATCAAAGAGAGGGCACTGAAAGCTGCTAGAGAAAAGCAACAAGTTACATATAAGGAAAACTCATCAGAATTATTGCTGACTTTTCAATGCAAACTATGAAATCTAGAAGAGCCTGGACCAAAGTATTCCCAGTTCTAAGTAACCATGGATGCCAAACTCAAATACTTTATCCAGCAAAACCATCTATCAGGATTGGAGGGGAATGGAAAAGTTTTTTTTTTAAATATTCTATTTGTTATTTTTATTTTATGTGTATGAGTGTATTGCCTTCATGAATGTGAGTGCACCTGTGCCATGCAATGCTATGGAGGTCAGAAGAGGGCTTTGGATTCCCCTGGAACTGGAGTTAAGGATGGTTCGTAACCACCACATGGGTGCTGGGAATCAAACCTGGGTCCTCTGTAAGAGCAGTCAGTGCTCTTAACCACTGAGCCATCTCTCCAGCCCCGGAAGAGTTTTTATGACAAAAATAGACTGAAAGAATTCATGTCATCCAAACCATTCACTACAAAGAATACTCAAAGCAATACAAAGAACTGATGGAAAGAATGACTATACACAAGAGGTTACAGAAAGAAAACAAAGAAAAGCATAACAATGAAAACAAAAAATAGGGCCCCAAAGACAAAGAAATTCAAATTACAGCATCATATACACACAATTCAATAATAACACTAAATATAAATAGCCTCAACTTTCTTGTCCAAAGACACTGGCTAGTGCAATGAACCAAGAAAGTAAACTATCTTTTGTAGTATTCAAGAAACTCATTTCACCTTCAAAAATAGACACTATCTTACGGTTAAAGGGTGAAAACTATTCAAAAAAAAATGGCACTAAGAAGCAAGCATATGCCACAATTCTAATATCTGACAAAATAGACTTCAAATTGAAACTCATTAGAAGAGATAAAGAGGGTTACATCATTCTCATCAAAGGAACAATTCGTGAAGAGTATACTACAATCAGGAACATACATGCACCAAACTCTGGAGCACCCAATTTCATAAAATCAGTACTCTAGGACTACAAAACAAAGATTAACCTCAATTCAGTAATAGTGACTTTAATACCCCATTATATTCAACAGGCAGGTCAACTGGGCAAATAAGAAACAGAGAGACATCTGAATTAAATGATATATTACATGAAATGGACCTAACAGGTGTGTATAGAATATTCCACTTAAGTACTAAGGAATAACACTTTATACTCAGCAGCCCATACAAGTTATTTTGAAATTGACCACATTCTGGGACACAAAACAAATTTCAGTAAATACAATAAAAAAAAGATTCCATGCCTTCTATCAGACCACAATGCAATAAAGCTTATATTCAACAGCAAAAGAAGCTCTAGTAATTACACAAATTCATGGAGATTAAACAACACATGCCTGAATGATGAATGAGTCAAAGAAGAAATCAAGAAAGAAACAAAAGTATTCCTGGAATAAAATGAAAATGAGAATACAATGCAACAAAACCTCTGGGACACCTTACAAGCAGTCCTAAGAGGGAAGTTTATAGCTCTTAGTGCCTACATTAAACAATTAGAACAATCACATGTAAATGACTTGACAGAACAATTCAAGACTCTGGAAAGGCAAGAACAAACCAGCTCAAAACCTACTAGATGAGAATAATTAAAAATACAAGCAGAAATGAATGAAATAGAAACAAAAGAAAACAATACCAAAAAAATTAATGAATCTAAAAGCTGGTTCTTTGAAAGATTAAACAAGATAGACTGACACTTAGATCTTAACTGAAGAAAAAGCAAATTCAAATCAACAAAATCATACAAGAAGGGGAACACCTTACAATAGACACCAAAAAGATCCAAAACATTGTAAGGTAACATGTGAAAAATCTATACTCCATTAAATTTGAGAATATAAAAGAAATGAATCAATTTCCAAAATCACAGTCATCACCAAAGTTAAATCAAGAGAATATCAACAGTCTAAACAAACTCATAACAAATAAGGACATTGAAATAGTAATACAAAACATACCGACTAAAGAAAAGCCCAGTCCTAGATGGATTCACAGCAGAATTCTACCAGACATTCAAAGAAAACCTACAACCAATATTGCTTAAATTATTCTAAAAGATAATAACAGAGGGAGATCTCCCAAACTCCTTCAATGAAGGCAGTGTAACACTAATATCAAAACCAAGTAAATACACAATAAAAAAGAAAACTATAGACCTATATCCTTAATGAACATAGATGCAAAGATACTCAACAAAACGCTTGCAAACCACATACAGAGATACATCAAAAAGATCATACACCACGATCAAGTTGGCATTATTACAGAGATACAGGGATGGTTCAATATACGTGTCAGTAATGTAAAAAAAAACATATAAATGGACTTAAAAACAAAAAAAACCACATGATCATCTCAATAGATTCAGAAAAGGCATTTGACAAAATCCATTATGCATTCATGTTAAAAATCGTAGCAAAAATTGGTCTGGAGGGAACATACTTCAACATAACTAAATCTATATACAACAAACCCATAGCCAACATCATTCTAAATAGAGAAAAAAACTGGAAACATTCCTATAAAAATCAGCAACCAGTCAGGATTGTCCACTATCTCCACTCCTTTTCAATATAGAGCTGAAGCTCTTGCAAGAGCAATAAGACAAGAGAAGGAATTAGAGGAGTACTTACTAGAAAAGAAGAGTTCAAACATAATAGAAAAAGGGATAGAGAAGAAACTAACGTGTCCCTCAACTCTCACCAGTGAATCTTTCTTATACAACAGAATGTGATGCACACAGAAGGCCACAACTGGCTAAGTTTTAAACAATAAGAGACTGCAGATTGTAGGATAGGACTCCTTTATGGAAAGTCATCCTCCTACAGCTCAGAAACTATTGTGGAAGAGAGGGACGAAAGATTGCAAGAGCCAGGACTGGTTCACAAACACAGGAAAGCAGAGACTGCTAGGCCATTCGAATATTGTACATGTGAACTTGTGGTAGTGGGGGCATTGAGCCCAGGACCCATGTCAACTCAATTAAGCAAAGGCCCAAAGGGGAAGAGTGAAATAGTTGGCAGGCCAGTATTAGACTTTGAACTATTGGAGACTGAATGCTGCTGGGTGAGGAAGGATATGACTTACATAAAATCACTAGATGGGCTGACTATACTTCAGTGGATGAATTTACACTGAAAGACACTTTTGTATAGACGCCTGAATGAATAGGACTTAATATGTATGGTGGAATACATGAGATTTGGTGGGGGGTGGGGGAGGCATGGTTTGGAGGTCTTCTAAATTTGATTAAGAACCATTTTACGAAATTACATAAGTTCAACAGAAATATCAAAAAGACAATCTGAACTAAACCACCAACAACAAAAAAACTCAGAAACTCAAACCAAAAACTTAGAATTAAGAAGCAAAATGAAACTGAGGAAATCTCAGATCTTGAAGATAAGCTTGGGGAAATGAATTGCTCAAACAAAGAAAATGTCAAACTTAAATAACTCAGGAAGAGAATATGCAAGACTCCTGGGACACTGTTCGAAAAACTCACAAATTAGATTCATAGGAAAAGGAGAAGAAACCCAGATCAAGGGCACATAAAATATTTTTAACAAAATCATAGAAGAAAATATCACAAGCTTAGGGAAAGTGATAACTATCAAGGCACAAGAGGCATAAAGAATATAAAATAGACAAGATCAGAAAAGAGAATACCCATATCATTTAAGAGTCAAAAGGCTAAAAATACAGAATAAAGAAAATATATTGAAAGCTGTGAGAGAAAAAAAAATCAAGTCATATGTAAATGCCAGATGACCAGAATAGCAAATGACTATTCAATGTAGACTGTGAACCTAAGAAGGACATGAACCAATGTCATAAAAGTCAGAAAAGAACACAGATTCTAACCCATATTACTATATTCAGCAAAATTAACAGTTGTAATTGAAGGAGAGAGAAAATATTTCTGTAACAAAAAAGAATTTATTGAACTTATCTTCATGAAACCAGCTCCCCAGAGAATATTTGATGGACTACATCTAACATTAGAAAAGTATATACATTCTCAAGAGGACCCCATGAATAAACAGATTATCCCAGATCAGTAACCAAAACATGTATAAAAAATATACACTACAACACCAACATGAGGAATTAAAAAGCACTGTTCAATAATAATCCTCAATATCATCATCATAACTTCACAGTAAAAAGATAAAGACTGATTGGATTTGAGAACAGAACCCTTCAATTTGCTTTCTCTAAGAAATATCTCACCCACAATGATCTCTCTACACAATTAGGGTAAAAATAACAACAAAGATATTCCAAGCAAATGGAACTAAGTAAGATACAAGCAGGTATAGCACTTTGAAAATGAATACTAGGCAAGAGAATAATAAATTGTCATTGGTGTATGTGTGGGGCCTCCTGGAAGGGTTGATAGAATTCATTCGCATGAAGTAGAGTAGGAAGTGTTAAATGGGGTGGAGAATGGGAAGGCAGGACTGAGGGGGGAGTATGGGGAGGGAGAACTATCACTAAAGGCCCTTAGGAAATGTCAAGTGGATACCTACCATTATGGAAGCTATTTAAATTATATGCATATAGTATAAATATATATTTAAAGGAGTTACCCTATAATGAGTGCATTGACCCTTCTAGACATCATGGGCTAATGAATTCCTCAATGTCAGGAATGGACTCCCTCTCTAGAACCCATTGACAAGGAGTCCCGTAGACCCTCATACAATGCTTGGAATTTCCCTTGCTCTTCATTACCAAACAGAATTTCATGATAAGACCCTGTTGTTGAAGTCATTGCATATATGTGCTGTAGAACAAGGGAAATCAAGCACATACTGACTTTAGAGCCTCCTCTCTACTGGATGACACTCATAATTCTGGAAGGTGTTATGCATACTACCTGAAGTAAAAAGAAGTTATCAACCTTATACAGTTGTGAATCCAGTGAACTACAACAGCAACTGGTCTGGCAAGATATGCCTACCCTGGGGAAATAGTGGCATGAATATTATGGGAGTAACCAACCACTGTCTAATGGAATCATGATCAACTTCATATGATTGAATCCATAACTAACATCAATGTCAGGCTTAGCCCCTTAGGTTAAACAGTTCACAAAACACTGGAGAGAACCTAATAATAATTTTGTATTAAAGAGTTATACTAAACTGATTCCTAATGAATATTTTTCAGATGTAATAATATATCCTAAAAATTTCAGTAGAGAAGTTTCCTAATGCAGAAGATGGTTACTAACATACAAGGCTTCAAATTAGCAATGGACAGAAAATAAGAAGCTACAGAGTGCTTATCCCTGAATGGGATATCTATATCAAACTTCTGCTTCCCAAGGCTCAGGGATCATTATGGAAGAGGGTGCGGGAAGATCTTAAGAGTCAGAGGTAGTGAATGGCATAAGGATACAGTTTTCCAGACAGCTGGTCAGTTATTCATATGAACTCACAGCAACAATGACACCTTGTATAAGTCCCGTGCAAGTTCAAACTGGACAAAATCCTGTCATAGACCTGGAGAAATGGATAAGAAACTCCATCCATGTCAGTCAAAAGCATCCTAGTTCATCTTTGTTCATCCTAGCTTGATGCTTGTCTCTGTGGCCAAAGCTATTTCATACCGAAGACACAATCTTACCAAAATAATTAATTAATAAATAAATAATAAATAAATAAATAAAACTCCAACCCAACCTAAGGAAATGTTGACAATTGGCAGCTTCCTTCAAAGATGATAGTAGCCTAGGGTGGCCTACAACTCATCAAATGGATGTAAATGAGATTGAATTCCTAACCCTCTTGCCTTTAGCTCTTAAGTACTAGAATCACAAGTGTCCCACCATATGCAGCTGCATTTTAGAATTCTTAACTGCACCTGATACATTTAATTCACAAATTATATATATATATGTATATATATATATGTATTTGTATATTTATATATAATAAAGCAGATTAAATTTTGTGGGGCAATAAGGGAAGGTAGAATATAGGAGGTGATCTAAGTATTATCAAATTTCATTGTAAGAAAAATCACAAAAATTCAAATATGTTAAAAAACATAAAGATTATCCATACATCAACAAAAAGTTGGCCTCAATAAAATATTGCAACACCAATTAAAAAGTATAGCACATCCTGTAATTAAATAATTTTACAATTGATTTTCTAGAGTACCTCAGGATTTGCACAATTTGGAACAACCATCTGTAACTCCTTTTCCAGGAGATCTGATTCCCCTCTTCTGATCTCTTCAGGCATTACATAACAAAGGTGCACTTTCATACATAAAGACAATGCATTCATGCACATAAAATAAAAATGATAATTTATTAAAATAAAATAAAGATAAAACTAAAATTGTATATACTGTATGATCTGGTTATACCACCCTTTGACATAAAACCAAAGGACTCATTTTACAGTAGAAGTAATTGTACATCCTTTTTATTTATGTGTATGAGTGTATTGCCTCCATGTATGTGAGTGCACCCATGTCATGGAAGACTGCATAGGTCAGAAGAGGGCATTGGATTCCCCTGGAACTGGAGTTAAGGACGGTTCGTAGCTGGCATGTGGGTGCTGGGACTTGAACCCGGGTCCTCCGCAAGAACAGTCAGTCCTCTTAACCACTGAGCCATCTCTCCAGTTCCTGTACATCCATTTTTGTTGCTGCTCTTTTCATAATAGTTAACAAATGGAAAACTACTAAAGGTTCTTCAACTGAAAAATAGATAATAAAATTTGGTATATTTATGTCATGAAGTTGTATACAGTGTTGAAGAAAGATGAAATCATGAAATTTGCAGCTCAACAGGTGTTACTAGAAACTATTATAAGTGAAGTAACTAAGAACCAGAAAACAAGTGAAATGTAGTCTCTCATTTGTGGATCTTAACACCAAATCCTTGTATGTGATTATATATCCTGATGCAGCCATAGGGGTCAGGAAAATGGAAAGGAAGCATGGAGGTAAAGGGGAGGGAAGAGCCTGAGAGATAGGAATAAGAGGAAACAAATGTTACAAAAATGAAAAAGGGGGCAATGGGGGTGTTCAACTAGAAAGGGAGAGGTGCACGATATATAGAAACCAAGGGAAAGAGGGAGGCTCAAAACAAGGTGGGAAATAAGAGGCAGGTATTGTTAGGAGGACTTTGAGAATACTTGAATTGTGGAGGGATGTGGGAGGTTAGACAAGAGAGAGAGGAGAGATAAATAAATCTTAGCTGGTGAGAAAATATTATTTATTCTTATTTTATGCATATGAGATGTTCTTGTCTGTAAGTTCATCTCCATTATGCAAAGCCTGAGGGGGCCAGAGGAAGGAGTCTGAACCACTAAAAATGTAGTTTTAGATGGTTGTTAACTTCAATGTGCTTGCTGGTGACTGAAATCTGGTCCTCTCGGTATTAGCACTTTATGCCCTAACACCTGAGCAGTCTTTCCAGCCTCTTATTCTATATTTAATTACCTGACATGCTGATAGGTAAAATAAAGTGAAATGTTTATTTTCTGTACTCATTAATTTATGATGCTGTGACTTACGTAAGAAATGGAAGAGAAAACAACAAGATGGAATTCAGAAAAAGTATAAATCTCACACAGGATGAAGAGATTTAAGGAAAGTAGAGAATCAGAAACTACACAGTAAATGTGCAAACCATTTAGAGAGGGACTAACTAATGCCAAATGCGGAAAATTTCAAATTCCACTTGTTCTGATAATTCCTGTTTCTAAATCTGATGTCAATTTAGAAAGTTGCAATGACCACGTTCCGCTGGGACCATCACACTCTTCAGAGGGAATGAGAGCAGCCGCTGAGCAAAGAACGAGTAAATGAACTTCTCATTCCCGTTTCCCGAGGGAACACCCGGCAAGGCAGCTTGACTCACCTTTTATTAAGGGCTGTATTCCTCTAGGACTGTGAAGATTCCACACAGTCTAGTATGCAATACCAGCCCCATGTGCCCATGAGCTGTAGTACTGTTTCTGCATAAATCTCCATACTCTCCTGTACACCTCAACACTAGCACCAGAAACCCAGGTCTAGGCAACGGGTTCTTGAGACTATAAACAATAAAGGACAAGGTCTGAATTTTGCTGCTTATGGAAAATACACTTCGTTTTATTTGCTGCAAGAAAACAGACAAATATTGCCCAAATAAGACATCACTAAATAGTATGATTTTAATACCTCTACAGAAGTATTTTCTATCATCTATTAATGTCTAATATTCATACCGCCTGTGTCATTGTTCTAGTTTTGCTCTCACTGGCTTTCCCGGCCTGGAAGTTTACTATCTCTGGTTTACCATCCCTTCTCTTCCATCTATATTATGGTATCTCTGGGAAACTGCATAGAGCTGCATGTGATTCAAACAGAGAAGGGCCTGCACCAGCCCATGTCCTATCTTGGCCATGCTGGCCCTCACTGACTTGTGTATTGGCCTGTCTACTATGCAAACCGTCCTTAGCAAGCTGTGGGGTTTCACTGAAGAGGTTAGCCTCTATGCCTGTATTGCACAGTCTTATTTCATTCATGGTCTGTCATGCATGGAGTCCTCTGTGGTCCTGGCCATGTCCTTTGACCTCTACGCTATTCCGCCATCCTAACAAATGACGAAATCAAGAAAATCGGTGCTGCAGTCCTATGTAGAAGTTCAACAGTCATCCTTCCAATCATCCTTAGCCTAAGGTTCTTAAATTTCTTCCTTACTTCCTCTCTTCATCTTTCTGTCTGTATCAAGATTTAGTTCAAATGGCCTGCTCAGACATCTGCTTCAACCACATCTATGGTCTTTCTGTGGTGATCTGCATCCTGTTATTGGATTCAGTTCACATTCTTGCCTCCTGCATCCTTATCCTGCTCGTTGTTTTATCCATTGCATCCCAGGAGGAGAGAATCGAGTTCTTGCATATTTGTGTATCACACATCTCTGCTGATTTGGTTTTCTCCATCCCTATCATTGGTCTGACCATGGTGCATCGCTTTGGGAAGCACCTGTCCTCACTGGTTCATAGTATGATGGTCTACATCTACATCCTTTTCCCACCCTTGATGAGCCCCATTATACACAGCATCAAGACCCAGCAAATACGGGAGAGAATCCAGAGACTATTCACCTTGAAAGGGTCTTAGCTTCTTAGGTCCACTATGAACACATTTAAAATGTCAAAAATTGGAATTAAAAAGGTCAAGAGTCAGTAAATAACTAAAAATAGATTGTTAACTTGCAGGTTTATTGTTTTTACTCATTTTAAATACTGCCCTTTCCAACTTTCACATAGCCTTCATGAATCAGTGGCAGTGGTATGTATTATATTGGAGGCATGTTTACAAACTAGAGTATGCATGCATACTGAACTGAGAATCACATTACTATACCACAAAAATTATCAGTAAAATCCTCCGTTTTAAAGATGGGTTTAATGTAGGCAATTCTATAGCCATGTATTATGCAAAAGATAAATTTTGGTGAGTAAAACCTTTCAGGTAATTATTTAACAATCAGCCATTATTTCAGTCTATTTTATTACTCCATTAAGCACATTTTTTGTTTGTCCATGGCTCCTGTTCCCCAGTTCAGCAATATAGTGGAGCAAGTATTATAGGGATGTCAAATGCTTGGGTTTTTAAAAATTAAGCTCTACAACTTAAGAGATAAATAATTTGCTGTTTAATTTTCCACTCATTCAAAATCTTCAAATTACACGATATGTTCAGTGTTTGAAATGGTTTTGGAAACATCCAACAGCTTCTGGAGTAGAAAGAAACTGATGTTTTACACTTGTTTATTTATCCAAATAATAATACTAACATTTACAACAATTACAGAATTATTTGAATCATTTGAAAGTATTGATTTGAATCTACAATGCTTTTGAATCATTTATTTTTTTTACATGTATATGCTGTGTGCATGTATGTGTGACCATGTTGTGCAGTGCCCTTGGAGGTCAGTAGAGGGTGTCAGATCCCCTAGAAGTGAAGTTAAACATGGCTACTAGCCTCCTTATGAGTGCTGGGAATGGAACCCAGGTCTTCTGCAAGAATAGCCAATGTTCTCCAAACCTTAACTGAATCTTAATTTTTTCCTTATCTTATTAAATCCTTGGATCTATTTAAAAATAATCCAGATCATCAGTATGAATAAATGATATAAATACATTTCTAATTTAATCTCTTCATCAATGTTTTTAGCTAGATATTGTTTTCTATGTGTATTTTTATTCTATTCTAATGGATGTTTTCAGTATATGTGATTTAAATTATAAATCAAATTTCAGTAGGTATTTCCTGATTGAGTTTTTATAATTGCTTATTTAGTCAGCTTCAAATAACTTACTGAATTTTCCTTCTAATAGGTAAGATTTTAGCATATATTTCTATCAGTAAAATATAAAACATTCCACAGACATTCATGAATTTATAAGCTGAACATATTTTGATTACGTTTGTATATGTAGTTTCCTCAACATATGACTTCATCAACCATGTGTCACTATCTCAATATTACAAGAGTCACTCAAGTCTAATTCCAAGCTATAATTTTTCATTGTTGCATTTCTGTCATACAGATTGCCTTAAAAATGGTCATGTAAATTACACACTATCTGAAATTGATATTTTTGGCCAGATTGTTTCATACACAATAATGCATGGTGTTTTCCTTCATTTTCTAATTCTTGTACCATAAATTGGGAATTAAAATTATTATTTCATTGTATCATATACCATAAAAATATTATCAATCCATCTCATTGTTCAGTTGCATTTGCTGCCTTTTTTAAATTTTAGAGCAAACAGGTTATAAAAGTACATGCTACATGGTGATACATCTCCCAAAGGTAGAAGCACTGTACTTACCTGAATTTTCTTACTACCCATTTACTCAATATCAGGAGATAGCAATCGGTAAAAGCAAATTAGTTTATTTATAGTCTCAGAACTGTGTGGATAAATATTTTCCAGCTTCTCTCTTCCTTTTTTTCCACAGTATTGTAACCAAGAGAAATTAGGAAATGAAAATCAAGAAACTTGTGGAGATAGAATTAGTTTAAAATAAATTATCATAACTCTGAGCTTAATTTTTTGTAAGTGAAAATCCTTCCTCTGGCAGTTCCTCATCTGGTAGTAAGGCTTGTTTTAATGTCTATATATTTACCGTTGTAGAAAGAAACATCACAATTATAATTACTACCAAAGTATGAAATAATGCATATTCATTAGATGTCTGTTTGGTCAAAAACTGTGATGGTTAATGCTTACTGTCATCTTAAATGGATTGAGAATCCCCGTAGAGACACACCCCTGGGTGGTTTTGAGGGCATTTTCAGTGAGGTTCAACTGAGAAGGAAAATCACACTCTGAATGTAGACAGTACCACTTTATGATTTTGATTCATAGGCAATAAAATATATTGTATATAGCATTGCCTTTCTCTGCTTCCTGATCTATCCAGATCTTAGCAAGTTCTTGCACCTGTGCCTTCTCTAATCATGATGGACTTCACCGTTAATAATCTGTTCTTCTATGTATAAGTTGTATCTTGCCTGCTTTATGGTCAGAGCACCAAGAAAAAATAATTAACATAGGGAGCCTGGTAATAATTCCTCCTCAGAACATATCTGAGCAGTTGATCGGAGATATTCAATGTTGTAGAAGAGGATATTGAGTCACACAGGCCAATTAAACAAAAATCAGGGAAATTTGCCTTTAGATAGTACTTTATCAGGTCCGTATTCTTCCAATTTATGACAAAGCTGTGTCCTCATTTTCTATTTATTTATTTCTGTGTTGCTGCTATGATATATTATTCTGAATTGCATGCTGATTTAAATGCATATTTTCACATAACGTACTGAAAATATTATCTAATATACCGTTATTTTCTCAGAAAATATTATGATACAACAAATGTTTTTCTCAATCATTAAAAAAAAATCTTGAGATTATATTGCTTCCAGGAAAATGAATGCAACTGGAGATGACCATGTAAGTGAGTTAAATCAATCTCTGAGAGACAAACGTGTGTTTCATTTGTAGTTTCTACATTTTTTATGAATACATAAAATTGAGCACATGCATGTGACATGAAGTTGTACCTAAAAATGTTTAGAGGAACAGAGAATGCTAAGAGGGAGAAAGACAAGAAAAGGGATCATAGGTTTATGATGTATATACTTGTATGTATAAAACAATTTAAAAATCAACATAAGTAAATAATATAAATGAAATGAAAATGATAGAACATTTTTCCTTGTTACAAAGTACTTTGTTGTAAATATGATTATAATACTTCTTAGCTATGCAGTTGGTGATTTGTATCTGTTATTTTTATTTCCTGGAAGGTTTAGCTAAGTTTGTCAACTACACTTAGTTTCCAATGGAATATTTCAAAATCACATTTCTATACATTCCAAGAAAGTGCATACAAAATGCAAATTTTTTAAAATACTCTAGATTTGGAAATAGAGCTCATTTGGAAGAGTACTTTCCTAGCATTCACAAAGACCTGGGTTCAATTCACAGAACTTCATAAGCCCAGTTTTTGCACACCTGCAACTGCAGGACTCAGATGGTGGAAACAGTAAGATAAGAAAGTCAATGTCTTTCTCAGATAGAGATTTCAAGAAGCACACACACTCACCCCACACACACCACATAATAATATTTAATTTAATTTGAGGGAGGGAGGGAGGGAGGAGGGAGGGAAGGAAGGAAGGGATGGAGGGAAGGAGGGAGGGAGGGAGGGAGGAAGGAAGAAAGGAGGGAAGGACAAATGAAGGAAAAGAGGGAGAGAGGAAGGAAAGAGGACAGGAAGGAAGCAAAATTAATGCTGCTATTACTCAATATGTACCTCTATCAACACTGACCTAAAATAGGACACAGAAGTAGAAAGTCAGCCCATGCACACCATTTTCACTCAAACTCATCAGTATCCCTTCTTAAATATGTCGTATATTAATGTATTTCTTCTCATTTCACTTGTAATCCACTTAAACTTATAGTGGAGAAATATTATTTGATGCCAATTACTAGATACCAAAACTATATCTTACAAAGACGTAAATGCATCGTCCCTGCTTGATTTGTGAGTTTTACTTCAGAGCTTTAGAGGGAATTATTTAAGAAACTGATTTTTCTGTCATATAAATATTATGGTTTGTATTTAAATTACTCAGTCATTCATTACTTATAATATTAGCATCTGAAGCACTGCATGTAGACTTGTTGTGGTGAATGTAATGAAATAGTTAAACACATAAACATACATATTTATAAACCTTTATTTTATCATCTATTGGAGAGTTCTCCAGGAACAGTTTATTACAATAGCACAAGATATAGAAACAGTGATGGTCATAGAAGCTCCGTTTTTCAAAACATATAAATTGCAAAGGACTGAGATGTGCATATGATCATTATCTACAGACTTTAATAGCTACGAGGTAATATTTCACTTAGACACATAAACCTTTTTGAAGTGTGCCTGTCTGAAAATTGCAATCAGGATGTGAACCAGAAATCTGTGACCATAGGTGAGCTTTGCTCTTCGTCTGTACAAGGAAACTAAAAATAGATATAAAAAGCATTTTCTGCCAACTATGAAATTTTAAATGTCATAAAATATCTTCCTTTTGGGTGAAATAAACTCAAAGTCAGAAGTACAGGTGATTTCAGATGCTGTATAACACTCGAATATGAATTCTGTATGGAATGTTCTTACCAATACAGTTACAAATGGTTTTATCTCCAACAATTTGGGTACAGTAGTAGTATCTCTTGATACTTTTGTGAGTATATTTTGGGGGTTGTGTGACTTATCCTGCAACCTAGTTTCTAGTATATTCCCCTAGAAAAAAGCCATAGTTAAATAATTCTGCCTAGCATTTTTGTTATATATAATCAGTAATGACTTCTATCACTTTTAATTTATCAGAAAAGAAACTGAGCTTCCAAACAACTTCTTACAAGAAGAAAAATTGATTGATTCAATGAAGAATAGTAATGTTTTAAACAAAGACCAATTATATACTATGTATTGAAAGAAGACACATTACACTTATCATTTTTCTATAATTTATTTTAATGTATGAATTATAACTCATTTCATTTACTGTTATATTGCTCTAAAATCGCAGCTGTGTTTGAGTGTAGTCTCTGTGAGTCCAGATTCTCTATTCTGGCAATGCTAGAGACATCAGAATTTCTCTCAGTACCTGAACCCTATCCAAAATACTAGACATACTCTAGTGCTGCCTACAAAACATATACTTTGATGTCTTTCTCCTGCACATGTGCTTAATTCACATATTACAGTCTGTCTACTGAGTAAGGCATCTTGTTGGCCATGGCAACAGACCACTATGCAACAATCTGTGATCTTCTTAGCTTGCAACCAGTTTCTATCCACTGACTCACTCAGGTAGGAGTTAGAATAAGCAATCCTTCCTGTATTTCCACATCTCATTTTCATCAAATGTCATTTGAAGTTCCACTGTATCACCGACATCTCCCATTCCTAGTGTGAGCACATTGCCATTGAAAAAGTGATGGTACAAAAAGATGCTCACTTTAACAGGATGTATGGTCTGTTTGTCCCAGTATACTTGGACTGGATGTAATCTTCATCTAGCTCTCCATTTGGATCATTATAATGGCCTTCAGTCTGCCTTTAAAAGAATGCTATTTCTTCTTTTCTGTACTATATATTTTGCTTGTTAACTTACCATTTGAAAACTCCATCACACAAGGACAAAGGAAAAGAAGAAATTAACAAACTATGTGTTGACACAGAAACAAATAATTAAGGAACTCTGCAGTAGCCTCCATCTGTTGCAAAGGAAGCTTCTTTGATGAGTGGTGTACGATATACTTGTCTGTAAATAAAAGGATCCATATTTAGCATATGGAAAGAAATTACATTTGTCTAGAGATATGACCACAGAAAGACAATAGATATTGTTGAAGTAGATGTCTGGACAGACCATTCAGAACACATCCTGGTCCAAGCTCTGTGAATGAAAGAGGGTGGCATGATGGCCATGATTTTAGATGTTCTGGTGAATGATGACTGTTGAAAGAACAAAATCTACCCCCTAAGACCAATCTCCCAGTTTTCACATAGCATCGAGGATTGCAAATAGCAATATAATGGTTAAAAAACGTAGTAAGGAGGACAGAAGACTCCCTTAAAGAAAAGCCATGAATGAAATAAGACTGTGCTATGCAGGAATCAACACATCTCTTCAGTGAATCCCCTCAGGACCTCCAGAACCATGATACGGTTGACAATAGCATGCATAGGTCCATGAGGGCCAGAATATCCAGGAAATAGAACATGGGCTGGTGCAGGCACAGCTCTGTTGAGAATCACATGAAGCACCATGTAATTTCCCTAGAATACCACCACATGGATGGAAATGTAAGGGATGGCAAACCATAGATATTAAACTTCCAGGTCAGGAAACCCAGTGGGAATAAAACTTGAAATAATGCAGTTTGTGATGGAGATAGTAGACATTGTTAGAAGGTATAGGCTATTTCTACAGAGTTGTTGTAAATCATATAGATTTCTAAACCCTAATTTCTAGTAATGGTCATCTGCTCTGGGAATAAACATCATATAATACAATATTTATAAACAGTAAAATAAAGATCGGAACAGTTATTGCTTTCTCAAGGACTTGTCTGAACATCAACTTTTCAGTACTAATGTTGAGGAATCACCAGAAATCAGGGAGTTTTAGGCAGAACTAATAATGTGTATAAGGTTTAGATTGCAGAATAAACTCCTAGTGTATTTGCGTGTCCTAAATGATGTCAGTGCCTGGTTACAGATGCAGTGTGTTGCTGTAGTTGGTATTATGATCAGGAGTTTGTGAAATGCTCAGGGAATTTCTTTCAAGTATTATACATGTGTCTTTCACTTTCTCAAAGGGTTGAATGAAACCTGAGATAAATAGCCTTATTGAAGTCATGTATCTTTGTAGAGTATAAAAATTTAGAAAACAGAAACGAATGAAGCATTAGATTATGTTTCACAGTAGATTATCACTGTGCACCATAGAAATAGTTTACTTCTCTAAATTATTTACATTTTATTGTATTCTGACTTTTTCTATTTCTTCATGATAGTCTTTATTCTGTTTGAAACCTAAGCATTTTCTGAGCAAAAGAATCCATACTAATCCTTACTACACTCTTTATTATTTTTATTTTATATTTGTGAGTGTTTTGCTTGCATTTATTTAAGTGTTCCTGTCTCGTGTAATACTTGAAGAGACCAGGAGAGGGGGTTGGATTCCCTGGAACTAGAGTTCCAGATGATTTTTAGCTGCCATGTGGGTGCTGGGAACTGAACCCTGGTCCTCTGCAAGAGCAGCAAGTGCTCTTAACCGCTGAGTCAATTCTCCAGCCCCTACATTCTTTCTTACAATTCTCACATATAATTAACTTGAAATTTAAAACTGGTCATGTTCTAACAAATACTTTATGCTGCATCTCTTATCTATTGATGAATGATTATATAAAGATAGGCTGATATCAATCATCTGCTCATACTAGATGCTTACATTAATGAATTGGTTGTAAAGTAAACCAGTCTAGACCTTCCCTTCTATAGAGTTTTGCCCATGATTGAATAATTTCAGAAATTTGCATACGTTGAATAAATATAGCATGCATATGTTTCTTTAGTTAAGAAAATCTGGACTATTCCAGTTTGGAAAATGATTTATAATTCAGAATGGAATTTGAGTTCTACAGATGTATTTGTATAATTGTGTGATTATTTTTCCATATATCCTTTGTAATTTAAGTGTTTTCTTTATCTGAGCATTTGAAATGATTTAATCAGTTTTACTATGATTTTTGCATTTTAACTGATTTTTTGTGATTTTTATACAATATAGTTTGATGGCATCTCGGTCCACTCTTCTCTCTCCACATTCTACTTCCCACCACCCAGGCTGATGAACTCTGTCTCTCTTTCTCCCTCTTTCTCTCCCTCTCTCTCTCTCTCTCTCTCTCTCTCTCTCTCTCTCTCTCTCTCTTGCTCACTATATATATGTGTGTGTGTATCTATTTATATTTATGTATGTATGTATGTATGTATGTATGTATGTATGTATGTATATTGGACTATAGGGTATGAGTTGTATCCCCAGTGTCCTTCAGTATGGATTCATTCACTGGGCCCTCCAAAGAGTCCCAAACCTGTAAGACACCGTCTCTCCCTCTCCCAGTAGCCATCAATTACTAAAAGTTCCTTAGACCGGGTTGGGATTTCTTATCCACTTCCCCATGTCTGTGCTTGGGTTTTGTCTGGACTGATCTTGTTTAGGACGTGTACATGCTGCAAACATTACTGTGAGTTCATACGAGCAAATGACCAGTTGCCTGGAAGATTGTTTTCTAGGGGACATCTACCCCTCTGGCTTACAATCTTTCTGCCTCTTCTTCCACAATGATACCCGAGACTTGGGAGGCACAGGTTTGAAATAGATGTTACGTTCAGGGATACATACCGTGTGGCCTCTTGGTCTCTGCATTAGTGACACTTTTTTCTTGAGAGTAATTAACAGCTGTCTAACTGGAATTGAAGCTTCCTCATGTGCAGTACTGCAAACATAGCTGAATAGATCCTAGAGAAAACCCTATTTTCATCACATCCCTATAGCAACATAACTTCTTGCTTTTCTAAATATGCACCCTCTTATACACAGAGAAGTGTTCCTTCACCCCTTAAAGAAGCGTCTTTTTGCAACAGGTAGGGAATATTAGAGTTTTAGAACTGGTCAAATACGGAGAATAAGTTTCTGTGAGACACTTAACCCTAAATGACACGTATTCATTAAAATGTATACATATAGATGAAGCATCTCTTAACTCTCACCAGAGAAAATTCCTTTCTCTTACTCCCTGTATTTTAAATTCTATAGTCCCTCCTAAGATAAAGTACCTGCTTTTCCTTCAAAGGAAAGACTGTAATACTGAAGATTTTCCTCTTTACTGCATGACTGATTTTTTTAAATATATTTATGGAGTTTTTGTGCTTTTTGTGTAATAGTTCTTTATCAAATTTAGAACCCATCCCTCATACATACCTTTCTGTAGAACCCCCTACTGGATTTCATGCATTCAGTCTTATATGTTAAGTCCTATCCAGTCAAGAATTTGTGCCCAGATGTCCTTCAGTGCAAGTTCAAGCACCGGAGTCTAGTCAGCCTATCTAAAGATCTTGCAGATCTACTCTCCCTCACCTAGCAGCAGTCAGTTGACAATAACTCCTAGGCTAGGGATAGAGCCTGCTGTATAGTTCCCTCATTCAATGCCGGGTTTTTGTCTGATTTAGTAGGCAAGGATCTTGTGCACGCTGTCACCATTGCTGCAAGTTCATATGAGCAAGTTTCCTGTGGCCTAAAAGCCTCTGTTTCCTTATATTCTGGAAGAAAATCTGGCTTTTACAATCTCTCTGCCCCCTCTTCCATAATGGTCCCTGAAACCTGGGTGGGTGAGTTATAATAGAGGAGTTCTATCCAGGGACACATGCTCTGTAGTCTAGTGTGCTCTAAACCTTATTGCCTGAATTTAAGTAGGTACTCCTGTGTCTAGCAGTGCCTATGGAAGTCAGAAGAGGACATCGAATTCCCTGGAACTAGAGTTAAGGAAGGTTGTTCATGCGGTTGTTAGCTGCCATGTGGGTGCTGATAACTGAAACTGGATCCTCTGCAAGACCAGCCGGTTCTCTTAACCACTGAGGTATCCCTCTAGGCCCAGTTTTATACAGCCTAAATTTTTATCTTTTGTTTGCATATTGAGACAACTCATATTTATTGTGGTTATTCTTATAATTTTTATCAATAGCCACCATGTTTGTAACTGGCTTCTATTAATGCATTTATTTTTTTTCCTTCAGCATATTGTGGTCATTTTCTAGATTCAATGGAGCATTTTGGAGAATTCAGTCATTGGTTTCCACTGACATTCCTTTAAAATATTTAGTGGTTGCCCTGGAGAAATCACCATGTACGTAGAACTGATCTAATCCGTTTTCAAAAATTACTGCTCTGTGTCATACTCAGTGTCAATGCCAGATAAGGGTTCTTCCTTCTCATCCTTTACACTAATTCTGAATTTTCTTATTCATATCTTATTACCTGTGAAGTTATGACTACAAATATTTTGACTAATGTGTTGTATGTTAAACAACAAAAAAAGTTTACCTCAATTTATTCTATTTTGAGGAGAATACAGTTTTTAGAGAAGATGATAAATAATATCAATGCACCATGATTACATAAGTCAGAGTATTTTAAAATGAGTTTTAGGGTAATGTTTTACTTTTCAGAAAGTTTATTGTGTTAAAGAAAAGACCCACCACTCATTCACAAATCTGCTTGGTCTTCACCCCATAAACCACAGGATTAACTGCAGGAGGCACTAGGAGGTACATGCTGGCAAAGATAATGTGGACACTTGGAGGGACCTTCTTACCAATGCGGTGAGTTAAGAAACTAAACAGTGCAGGGGTGTAGGAAATAAGGATAGTGCAGACATGGGAAGCACAGGTACCCAGGGCTTTAGAGCGGGCATTCTGGAAAGAGAGCCGGAACACTGCCTGGAGGATTTTTACATAGGATGTGGCAATGAACCCTAAGTCTGCTGACATCACTGACAGGGCCACTGAGATCCCATATGCTCTGTTAATGAGTGTGTTGGCACTGGCAAGCTTCACCACAGCCATGTGCTCACAGTAGGTGTGATGGATGACATATTTTGTATAGTACGGTAGCCTCTTAATGAGAAGAGGACATGGCAAAACCATGAACACAGCTTGGCTCAGGCCAACTAGACCGAGTTTAGTCACCAGGGATGTGGTCAGGATGGTTGCATAATGCAACGGGTTGCAAATAGCCACATAGTGATGAAACGCCATGGCCACTAGGAGGGCTGACTCCATAATGCAAAGTGCGTGGATATAATGCATCTGAGTTAGGCAGACATCAAACTCAATCCAATGTGCATCAAACCAGAAGATGTCGAACATCTTAAGGGCTGCAGAAGAGGTGAGACACATGTCATTCATTGACAGCATACATAGGAAAAAGTACATAGGTTGGTGGAGGCTTGGTTCTACTTTGACAGTAGCAATGATTATGCTATTTCCCAGCAGGGTCAGGACAAACAGGAGGCAGACAGGGATGCCAATCCAGCAGTGAACACTTTCCAAGCCAGGAATACCAACCAGGAAAAAATATGAAGTGTGGTTGTATGTAGTGTTATCTGCCATGTTAAAACTCAAGATGGTGCATGTTTACTACCAAGTACCAAGGAAAAGACTCTGTAGTTAGAAAATAGCACTGCAAACTGATACCCTGTGGTCATATGTAGAGGGAATCCAGAATCACTGGACATCACCTTCCCTGAAGGACCGACTTCACCACAGGTCTGTACATGCTCTGTTATATGATTTCATCTTTTAAGAATCAGCATCCCAATCTGCAAAGGAAATTGAATTTATTAGCTCAGTTTTCCCTCAGTTATATAGCTTATTTCAATTTTCATCAAAATGTTCCTTTTTTAGAAGCAAAACAGTAATAATATAAAATATATCTTTGTTAAAGTTGGTTGTTTCAACAGAGAAAATAGGAGACACAACCATCAATATAGGCAGAAACATTTTTTAACATGTGTTAGAATGTTCTATATTTTTAAACTTATATTCTTCTCTTAGGGTAATATAAGTAGATGCTCAGGCATTTAACAGAATCTGATAAGAACAAAGCATATGAAATTATAAACATAAATCATTTATTCTAAAACGTTAATTTAAGTATGTTTCAGTTTGTCAAGGGACACATTGCACATGTTCCATTTTAGACCCGTGTAAGCCTTCATTGTGTAAGATAGACAGAGCTTTCCATGGATAAAGTCAATAGAGAGAGACTGAAGAAACACAAAGTGACCAAAAGCAGTTTTGTCACTTCTAATTGCTTTGCCTGGAAGGTGGGGACAGGTAGTAGATCAATGCAATCATTACCGACTAAACAATCACGTCACGGGCTGCCTTCCTTCTACAAGTACTGAGGCATAGGGAACTTCTAAATTACATCATTTGAATCTATACTTTTAGGGAATTTTTACTGATATTTCTGTCAACTTATTGGTGGAGGTTATTTGAGTCACTTGGAAGGCTAGAAATAATGACTCTCTTTCAGTTTTCTCTGGACTTTTGGTGCTAAAAAGCTTGGTCACACTATATGAAAATTTCAAAAATTCAATTTAAAATGTTAAAAAGATACCCCTTACTTCAAAAAATTACATATTCTGACCTGAATGAAACATTATCAAGACAGTTAAAGAACTTCAACACGTCCAGTAATGAATTGTTTTCTAATCACTTTCCTAGGGTATAGCAACAATTAACAGAATTTGGAGTTGGAGAGATGGCTTCATGGTTAAGAGCGCTGGACTGCTCTTACAGAGGAACCAGTTTTAGTTCCCAGCAGCCACACAGTGGATAACAACAATCCATAACTCGGGAACATAGGACTGATTTGCTTGCTCTGTTCTCTGCAGTCATTGCAGACACAGGCACACTTAGAAAAACGCAAGGACCTCCGTCTGCTTCCCTAGACCTGCATGACCCTCAGACCTCTCTCCAGGGTAAGTCAATCACGCCCTCCATGCCCCTGCCTGTCTCTGCTCCTAGCCTGGGAACTGTTCCATTCCATGTCTTGGCACCTCAGACACGGCGGGGGGGGGGGGGACCAGCACTGCTTCCTAATCTTTGCATATAGACCAACCCAGCTCCTCAGTGAAGTCCCCAGGAACCCTTGATGCCTCTTCCTGCCCCCATCTTCCTTTGCATCTCTGGGCAGCATGTCCACCAGCTTCCCTAGATCAGCATCTTTCTTGGGCCCTGCTGCCAGGCCAGTCCAACCCCCAAATTCCTGAGGCCAAAATCTTTCCTGGATGGATCTAGACCTTAGGAGAAAGCCTGACAGCATCTGATCCTCATCTGACTTGGGCCTTTGTGGGAACTCCTGAAGACAAAAGCAATCTAGCCACTCCAATATAAAATCAAAAGAGAGGACTAGAAGCTTAAAGGAACCAGCTTTTCAGGCCCAAAAAGTAAACCACAAAGACACATAAAGTTCACAAAAAGAAGCAGACCTAAACTTGAAAGCTTCAGTCTCACTCAAGAATCAGAAACTACAAAAGAAATTCACATGTCAAAATCACAGAGAAAAAAATAATAAAATGAAAATCCAAAATAACATATCCCCACCAAATACCAACAGTCCTCTTGAGAAGTACAATGAAAACCCCCCTAGAGATAATGTAGGACATGGAATTCAAAAGAACAATTATAAACATAATAAAAGAATTCAGTGAATTTAAAGAACACACAAAAAAAGAAATCAAAGAACTGAAGAAAGATAGGGATAAACTTCTGAATGAATTCAGAAAAGAGCTAGAAAAATTAAAGACTACTCAGGCTGAAATGATGAATGAAGTGAAACACTCAGTAAGCCAATTAGAAATGACAGGAGAAAGCCTCACTAATAGGATGAATGAAATGGAAAAAAGAGTATCAAGACTGGAAGATAAAGTGGGTGAACTAGACCACTCAAGCAAAGATTATGAAAAATTTAAGAAATCACAAGGATGGAAGATGCAAGAATTGTGTACACCATAAAAAGACCAAACTTACGTGGTGGTGCACGCCTGTGGTCCCAGAACTTGGGAGGCAGAAGCAGGTGAATCTCTGAGTTCAAAGCCAGCCTGGCCTACATAGTGAATTCCAGGACAGCTGGAGCTACAGTGAGACCCTGCTTCAAAAAAGTAAAAAAAAAAAGACCAAACTTACCAATCATGGGCATACAGGAAGGAGAAGAATCAGAAGATAATGGCATGGCCCAGATCTTCAATAGAATCATAGAAGAAAATTTCCCAAATTAAAGAAAGACATGCCCATACAAACATACAAATAGAAGAAGCATATAGAACACCATACAAGAACAGAAAAGAAACTCTCCACGGCACATCAGAGTAAAAACACTAAATGCACAAAACAAAGAGACAATACAGAAAGCTGCAAAAGAGAAACAACAAGGCACATATAAGGGAAAACCCATTAGGATTACATCTGACTTCAGTGCAAACTATGAAAGCCAGAAGAGTCTGGACCAATGTATTCCCAGTGTTAAATGACCACAGTTGCCAACCCAGATTACTATACCCAGCCAAAATGTCTATTATAGTTGAAGGGGAAAGAAAAATCTTCCATGACATTAATAGGCTGGAGGAATTCTTGTCCACAAAACCAGCCCATCAGAGAGTTCTGGAAGCAATACAAACAGCTGAAGACAGGAATGACTATACCCAAGGAGTTGCAGAGAGAAATTCAATGAAGGTATAAATGTGGAAAAGTACAGCTATATCAAGAATGTAAGCAGAAATAAAAATTAGAGGATTTAATACTCATCCTTCATTAATAACTTTAAATATTAATGTACTGAACTCCCCAGTCAAAAACACAGACTAGGTGAATGGATTAAGAAACAAAACCCATATTTTTGTTGCCTGCAAGAAACTCATCTCACTTTCAAGGACAGACACTATCTTAAAGTGAAAGAATGGAAAAAATATGCCAAGCAAATGGTACTAAGAGAAAAGCAGGAGTTGCAATTCTAATATCTGACAAAACAGACTTTAAGCTAAAACTAATCAAAGAGATAAAGAGGGCCACTTCATTCTGATAAAAGGAACACTAAATCAAGAAGATATTACAATCTTTAACATATATTCACCAAACTCTGGTGCACCCAACTTCGTAAAAACAATACTACAGGACTTTAAGACCCAGATTAATCCCAACTCATTAATAGTAGGGGACTTCAATACCCCATTGTCTCCATTAGATAGGTCAACAAGGCAGAGAGTTAGCAGAGAGACATATGAATTAAACAATACCATATATCAAATGGACTTAACAGACATCTACTGAGTATTCCACTCAAGCACCAAGGGACATACTTACTACTCAGCACCCCATGGAACCTTCTCCAGAATTGACCATACAGTGGGATACAAAACAATCCTCAACAAATACAAAAAGATTGAAACAATTCCATGCATTCTATTAGACCACTATGCAATAAAGCTTACAATCGACACCAGAAGAAGTCTTAATCACCAAATGAGCACATGCAGATTAAACAACACACTCCTAAATGATGAATGGGTCAAAAGATAAATTAAGAAAGAAATAAAAGTATCCTGTGAACTAAATGAAAAGGACAATAAAACACAACAAAACCTCTGGGACATGCTGAAAGCTGTCCTTAGAGGGAAGTTTATAGCTCTAAGTGCCTACATCAGAAAATTGGAAAGAACACAA
The DNA here is from genome assembly GCF_000622305.1 of Nannospalax galili. Lineage (NCBI taxonomy): Eukaryota > Metazoa > Chordata > Mammalia > Rodentia > Spalacidae > Nannospalax > Nannospalax galili. Next base: position 603,210 of record NW_008335836.1, on the reverse strand, counting down.
ATAAATGACTTAACATTGCCACACAAGACACTTGAAAAACAATAACAAATAAAACCCAAACCCAGCAGACAAGAAGAACTAACAAAAATCAGGGCAGAAATTAATGAAATCAAAAGAAAGGAAACAATACAAGGGATCAATGAATCCATGAGCTGGTTCTTTGAAAAGATAAACAAGGTTGACAGAATGCTAACCCAGTTAACCAAAGGAAAGAAATACCACCTCCAAATCAACAAAATCAGAAATGAAAGGGGAAACATCAAAACAACACCAGAAAGATGCAAAATATTATAAGGGAATAATTTTAAAAGCTATATGCTACTAAATTTGAAAATCTAAAAGAAATGGATGGATATCTAAAGGCATGGGAACCACCAAAACTAAACCAAGAAGAGACTGATAGCTTGAACAGACCCATAACACAAAAAGAAATTGAAACAGTAATACAAAACTTCCCAACTAAAAAAAGCCTAGGATCAAACTGATTTACAGCAGAATTCTATCAGATATTTAAAGACGATCTACATCCAATACTACTTAATTTATTCAAAAAAGATAGAAATGGAGGGAGAACTTCCAATTTCTGTCTATGAAGGCAACATCACTCTAATACCAAAGCCAGGTAAAAATAAACCAAAAAGAAAACTATAGACCCATATACTTAATGAACATAGATGCAAAAATTCTAAACAGGATACTTGCAAACCGCATACAGACACACATCAAAAAGATCATCCACCATGATCAAGTTGGCTTTATCCCAGAGTTGCAAGGATGGTTCAGTATACATGTCAATAAATGTCATAAATCATAAATGGGCTCAAAGACAAGAACCACATGGTCATCTCAATAGATACAGAGAAGGCCTTTGACAAAATTCAACATGGATTTATGTCCCAAGTCCTAGAGGGAACTGGACTAGAGGGAACATGCCTCAACATAATTAAAGCCATAAATAACAAACCCACAGCCAACAACATTCTAAATGGAGAAAAACTGGAAGCATTCCTAATGAAATCAGGAACCAAACAAGGATGTCCACTGTCTCCACTCCTCTTTAATATAGTTTTGAAACACTTGCAAAAGCAGTAAGACAAGAGAAGGAAATTAAATTTAATAATTGGAAGAGATCAAATTATCACTTTTTGCAGGTGATATGATATTATATCTAAGAGACACCAAAAATTTCACCAGAAAACTTCTAAAAATTATTAACATGTTCAGTAAAGTGGCAGGTTACAAAATTAACCTACAAAAAAATCTGTAGCCTTTCTATATCTCAATAACAAGCAATCAGAGAAAGAGCACATGGAAACACTCCCCTTCACAATAGCTGAAAAAAAAAAATCTCGGAATAAACCTGACTAAACGTATTAAAGACCTCTAGAATGAAATTTTTAAATCTTTAAAGAAAGAGATTGAGGAAGACATCAGAAGATGGATGGACTTCCCATGTTCACAGATTGGTAGAATTAGTATTGTAAAAATGACCATCTTCCCAGAGCCATTTACAGATTCAAAGCAATGCCAATCAAAATCCCTATGACATTTTTCACAGAATTGGAAAAAAACATCCTAAGATTCATATGGAAGCACAAAAGACCTCGGATAGCCAAAGCAACCTTGAGCACTAAGAGCAATGCTGTGGGGGATTATTATACCAGATATTAAACTGTATTATAGAGCTATAGTCCCCAACACAACATGGTACTGACACAAAAATAGACCCATAGATCAGTGGAATCAAATTGAAGACCCTAATATGAGTACATGCAATTTCAGCCACCTGATATTTGACAAGGGCCTATGAACATTCCCTGGAGGAAAGACAACATGTTCAGCAAATGGTTTTGGCAAAACTGGATCTCCACCTGTAGAAGAATGAAACTAAACCCCCATCGTTCACCTTGCACAAAAGTCAATTCCAAATGGATCAAAACATCAATGTGAAACCTGAAACTCTGCAAATGTTAGAAGAAAACTTTAGCAATAACCTACAAGATATAGGTGTAGGAAAGGATTTTCTAAACTGGACATTAATTGCCCAGGAAACAAGGTCAAGAATCAACAAATGGATCTCATTAAACTATGTACATCAAAAGAAGCAACCAAGGAAGTGAAGAGAAAACCCACAGAATGGGAGAAATCTTCACCAGCAACACATCTAATGGAGGTTTAACATCCAGAATACAAAACAAACTCAAAAAACAAATAATTAAGAAAAGAAGTAACCCAATTAAAAGATGGGCTAAGGAACTGAACAGACAGTTCTCAAAAGAAGAAATAAAGATAGCTAAGAAGCATCTTAAAAGGTGTTCAACATCACCAGTAATTAGGGAATTGCAAATTAAAACCACTTTAATTTTCATCTTAATCCAATCAGACTGGCTAAGTTCAAGAGAACAAGTGATACCAAGTATTGGAGAGGATGTGGGGAAAGCAGAATGCTCATCCACTGATGGTGGGATTGCAAACTTGTTCAACCCCTATGTAAGGCAGCATGGAGAACTCTTAAAAAACTACAAATGAACCTACCATTTGACCCAGCTATATCACTCCTTGGCATACACCCAAAGAAATTGTATTGCAGAGACACTTGTGCATCCATGTTTGTTGCTGCTCTTTTCACAATAGATAAGAGATGGAAGCAACCCAAGTGTCCCTCAACTGACGAGTGGATAACAAAAATGTGGTTCATTTATATGATGGAATTTTACTGAGCAGTAAAGAAACATGAAATCATGAAATTTGCAGAAAAATGGATGGAACTAGAAATTGTTATACTAAGTGAAATAACACAGACTCAGGAAGAAAAAAAACCGACATATGTTCTCCCTCTTATGTGGATCCTAGTGCCACATCCTGTTAAGTGATTATGTATCTAACCATAACTACAGGAGCCAGGATAATGAAAAGGAACCAGGGAGGTAAAAGAAAAGAAAGAGCCTGAGAGAGAAGAACAGTAAGAAACAAGTGTTACTAAGGGAGAAATGGGTAAGTATGGGATTATTTAAATGGGAGGGCAGAGGGAGATTAAACAAACCCTGATGTTTTTAAATTACTATATGATGCTACATTTATGTTGCTCACAATTGGAAATTTTTAAAAAATAAAATAAAAACTTCATAGAAGAACAAATGGACACTTAGACTGAGTTCACTTTGACTTTATTCATTACTTTAGAAAACTTTGTTTTATTAAAATATTTTGTCAATAATGTACTATGGTACCATACCAAGGCATATTATCCCATCCTGCCTAAAGAACACACTCTAGGAAGCTGGAGAAACAGCTCAGAATTTAAGAGCACTGTCTGCTCTTACAGAAGACCCGAGTGCTGTTCCCAGGACCCACAGATAGCCTCAGCTCATGCTAAACAGTGTAAGATAGTTGTGATAAGAATAGCATTTCCTCTTCCTGTCACAAGCATTGTCTCTATCTTCTCACTACTTCTTATCCCAGAAAATAGCCGTTATTGCCTTACAATGTAATTCTGAGGGCCAGGAATTCCCATCTTGTGTTATCTAAAGCACTCTCCAAAGAAGACTTTTTAAAAATAATATTTTTATCGATTCTTTGAGAATTTCATGGTTTTCTTTGTACTTAACTCTCTCCCCATATATTTTCAAATCGAAACCCAACTCCTTCCATCATCACTTCAAGATCTCCATTATTTTTTAAGGCCTATTAATTCTAATTTGTGTTCCCCAAATGTCCTTTCTGTGTGTTCATCCACTGCAGCCTCGACAACCTACCAGGCCTGACACTCTTAAAAAAGTTGACTTTCCTCATCCCAGCAGTTATCAACTGCCAATAATAATTCCTCAGTTAGTCCTTGGGCTTTCCTCAGCCATGCTGTGTTTTTGTCTACATTGGGCTTGCCTAGTCTTGTGAATGCTCTGACAATCACTGTGGGGTCATAGGTTAATTTCCTTTTTTTAGCTGAAAATGTGATTTACTTGTACCTTCATCTACTGTCTCTGGCTCTTATAATCTTTAGTCACCCTCTTCCACAAAGTTTTCAGAGCCTTGGGAAGAGAGAGTGTGAAGCAGATGTCCTGTTTACGGCCAAGCACTCCAGAGTCTCAGACAGGGTTTTCGATACAACTCTAATACATAAAAATAATTAATTGTATTTGACAATGCCAATTATATTTTTGTTTTAGAATTATTGTTTTGTTTTTATATTTGACAAATGTTTATCAAAGCCATACTTGAGCAGAGTTTTCATGGACATATTTTCCCTGGAGCAATCATTCTGAATTAAAGGTTCAGTCAGGATCATTTCAAATAAGGCAGATTTCTATAAACAGAAACTACTGATATTAGAAAAAATAATTTTTGCTGAAGTCCTATGTATAGGGAATCCAATCTATGAAGAAGACACTGAAAATTTTTAGTTTTGACTTAAATGTGTGACCTATACTATAGTCTCAGAAGTCAAATGTGTATGTGCAGCTCACCAAAGAAGGGAAACAGCTAAGATTACGGCAGGGCTCTTGAGCTAGTGCTAAGAATAGTGAGTGCATTATACCACGTAAAATCAGGAATAGAGAGCAATGCAGTTGCAGATGCATTAGTTGGCTCATCTTGAAATATCTTTACATTGTTGTTCCTGCCTACAACATTGTCACGTTGTCCCCAGAGCAGTCAAAATCATCTTTTAGAGCAAGGCAGGGAGAGTAAGTGAATTATACCACTCTGAATCTGCTTGGTTCTTATGCTGAAGATGACAGGGTTCATAAAAGGAGGAAAAAGGAAACAGATGTAGCTCATTGTAATGTGAACCACATGAGGAACATGTGTTCCAAACCTATGAATAAATGTCAGACCAACGACAGTGACATAGAAGACCAGGATACAACAGATATGAGAGACACATGTGTTGAGGGCCTTGGCCCGTTCATCTGTAGAAGCAATGCCCATCACAGTCTTCAGAATCAAAATGTAGGAGAGAAAAATGATGAGGAAATCTAACAGACCCATTCCAAACACAACCACAACTGGATAGAGATGATTGAAGGTGACGTCAGCACAGGCTAGCTTGATGACATCTTGGTGTAGACAGAACGCATGGGAGAGAACATGGGATCGACAATAGGGAAACCAGTGCAGGCGAATGATAATTGGCATGATTGACAGACCAGCCCTTGTCAATACCCCCACTCCAATCTTCATTACCCGGATGTCAGTAAGGATGGCTGTGTATCTTAGTGGGTTGCGAATGGCAATGAAGCGGTCATAGGCCATGGCGAGCAAAACTCCTGACTCCACAATAGAGAGAGTGTGGATAAAGTAGGCCTGAGAGAAGCAGGCCCCATGGCCGATCTCCCTGTGATTTAACCACAGAACACCAAGCACTGTGGGCATGGTGGTCAATGTCACACCAAGATCTGTAGCTGCCAACATAGCTAAGAAATAGTACATGGGCTCATGGAGGGTATGGTCATCCTTAATGAGGAACAGAAGAGTGCCATTGCCGAGCAAGATGGCGATGTAGGCCACTAATAGTGGGATGGAGATCCAGTGATGTGCCCTTTCCAGGCCTCTGAATCCAGTAAGGAGGAATGGGGAGGTGGAGGTGTTGAGACACATTGCTAGCATTGCAAAGAGGAAAATATCCCTCTCAGGTAAGATAGTAAAAGCCAGTTCCTTGGATGCTGACCTCATGGGATGCTACCTGCTCTTATGATGTTCAGTGGTCCTGATTTCCAACTACAGTAAGGGTGGTAATTTAGTCATTTCTTGAATGTTTATAAGTATAAGAGAATATGATAAATATTTCGTATATCACTCAGAGCTCACTATTTGTAAGATTGTGAAGTATATCAGACAATGTATGACTAGTAGATATTGGTGAAGTCTTTGTAAATTCTGTAATCCAAACAAAAAGAAGAACAAATCACTACGCTGCAGAAGAGCTAGAACAGGGCTGGCAGTTACAAGGTATTCATCCCCATACTCCTCTTCTCAATGCTTTTCAGAATATATGAGACCTAGAAGATGAAAGATTCTGAGCACTGTTTGAGTAGATATGAATATCTGATTTCAAAATAATTGTCATGAAAATGATAAACATATGAACAAATAAATTAGTTAAATTTAGGGATTAATATATGCTATATGTCTACAAGGAATATTGAACTGATGAAGTGTAGAGATTGGTGGACTCAGACACACACACACAAACACGTGTATGAGTGTATGTATCACTAAAACAAATAACAAAATAACACAGTGTTGTTGAGCATTATAACACTCTATCCTGATTCATTCTTTTTAAAATATTCTGTATTCCATAATTTAGATATAAAAATAAGTGAAAAGGAGACTGTGATAATCATATGAGGGCACTATATAGAAATGAAACCAGGCAAATGACTTTATATTTTCCCTCTTTTGACAAGAAAAACCTAAAAAATAAATAACTAAAAACATACATGTTTTACGTTTTTAAATTTTGAAATTTTTGCACCTATACATGGATTATGTTTTAAAAGACTTATACTCAGATTGGGTCTAACAAAATTGACATAGTTTTCTGACTCAGGATGACAAGGTACCACCTGAAGTAGTTATCATCTGGGAATATACTTTCTGATGTCATCATAAAAAAGGTTTCCATCTTCTTTCATGGTTAGTGTGGAGTGTATATCTTACTTAATGGAAATGGTATCATGGTGTAAGTTTATAAATTAGTTACATGACACATAAATTTTGATTATAAAAAAATCCAAGATCACAGGACTTCATTCTTCAGAAGAATTTGTTTGAAATACCACTATGCTGTTTTCTAACAATATAGGTCATGGGAGAGCCACTTGAGATTTGTTGTGTATAAAAATGACAAGTGATTTCTATCTTTACCATGCTTTTGACATAAGGTATAAGGTAAATCAAAATACTGAAGAGGAAGGCTGTCATCACTTTTTAGTTTCTGTATTACTTGGGATGCACACCTGTGTTGTTCACCCTGAGATTCGTCAAATAATCCATTTTTGTTATGATGTCTACAAGGAAAACATCAGACAATCAAGGAGGCTTGACTTTAAGAAAATGTATCACACTGGCATTGGAGCAGGTGGGGTGTCTGGCTAGCTAAAGAAAATTTCAGGAGTCTTGAGTTGGAATTTCTGAAACTACTGAAGATGATTTTGACTTGTAATATTTACACTGAAAGAAGATTGGGTCAAATGGCTCTTCAGCATGTGAGGAAAGGAGAAATAGCTAACTCCTTCCCTTCCAGGAAAGGCTCAGAATTACTTCACTTGTGTGGGCTAAAAAGCGGGAGTGGGGAATCCGTTTTATATATGTGAGGCCCACAGTGCTGTAACGTGATATAATTTTACAATGTACCATGAGTGCTACAATGAAACTAATTACTGTGTCTGTCATCTTATGTGGTGACTTGGGGTGTTTGTGGGTTTTGGTCTTGTTTTGTAAGAAAATGCATAAATTCCCTTGCAAACTTCTAATGTACCAAAATAAAGGTGGGGGTATTTTGATACAGCATTTGGTAATTTTGTTATATTAATACCACATAAGCATGCAACAGATGAATCAGCAGGAGAAAGGAAGCAGCAGAGGTGGGGCAAAAAGGAAGAGAGGAGTGAAAAGAAGGAAGTGCAAGAATGACTGCTGGAGTTTTCATCTCATTTGATGAACTGCAATATTGTATATACCGATTTGGTAGAACATTTACCATAGTCTGTCTTCCAACTAACAAGTTCATGCGACATACAAATAAAGATGACTATTAATCAAATATCACAGGTTTTTTTTAATCTGCTGTGGATGGTGCAGGATCTAGGCATAGGTGGAGTCTTTAGTACAGTGTAGCTTTCTGTCTTCTGCTTGTGCACTTACACACTGAGTAATTCTGCCTACTCTACCTAGAGCTGTGTTCAGTGCCACAGGGGCTTATCTGTACAGGGTGGAGAATTTGTTAAAAGTTCAGACTTCTGAGGCTGGAGAGATGGCTCAGCAGTTAAGAACACTGACTGTTCTTGCAGAAGATCCATGTTCGAAGCCCAGCACCCACATGGCAGCTTACAACTGTCTGTAACTCCAGTTCTAGGGAATCTGACAGCTTCTTTTGTCCTCTGCAGGCTTTGCATGACATGGGCGCACTTACCTACATGCAGGCAATACACTCATATACATAAAATAAAAATAATAAATAAAAGTAAAAAAATACTAAAAACAGTTCAGACTTCTTTATTCCTGCAGCCCCTCAGCCTTCTCCAGGCTCTCTGCCTCAGATACACTTGCTTTCTAGATGAGAAGCTAATACCCAAAGTTTCAAACTCTGCCACATCAATGGAGTATTCCACAGTCAAGATCTCACTCAGAACTTTACCTCTCACATACTCTGGTACCTTCCTTTGGGTTCCTTTCCTTCCCTTTTCCTGACTCTCTAGTCTCTTTCATAAGCACTTCAATTCCTCCCTTTAATATATCCTAGCCTGTGTCCCTTATCCCTCCTTTTTGAACAGTTCAAATCTATTCTCCATTCTCTGTTCATTTTATCCCCCTAGTTTCCCCTATCTCCACCTGAATATTTAATAAATAATGTGATGCCCAGCACGTACTTTGTGTTCCTTTCCAGAGTCATGACTGATTAGCTTTTCTATATGCAAATTGATTCTGTCACAGTCATATCCATGGTTTCAGCAGGTTATCAAATTATTGAACATAGATTGACTTGTCCATCCATCTGGGAGGTGATTCGGTATGAGTGCAGAGCTGTATGTCTCCAGAACCTGGAGAGTTCCTGAGTGTCGTTATAAAAAATGTGAAAAACAAAAATGCACCAAACATAGCTCGTCAGTTCTGGAGGAGCGAATGCTTGTTTCTTACTTTGAATTTTTCAAGGTGCTAAAGGAACAAAGTTATGCAAGTTGCAGTACCTGGGGGGCAAATTTTTCCAGCTTTATCCAAACTTAATTTTGATATGGCATATTTGTCCCATCACCTGTTAATTCCCTTTTGATTGCTGTGTTGTATTTTGTTGAGATCCAGCTGGTCTCAGGCTTTACATGAACCTGTGACTGTCCTGGAATTCCTGATCCTTCTGCTTCCATTCCCCAAATCCTGGGGCTACAAGAGTACATCATCATTTCCAGCTTCAGATAGTGGCATCTCCAGAAAGTTTCTATTGATTGATAAACAACTATGCCTCCTCAAATATTTGGAAAAATCATCTATGGTTTAAATTTATCTTGAATTCTAGAAAGTGAATTATATGGTAGAAATACCAGGTTTAAAATGGAGCTTAGAAAAATTAAAAAGTTCTCATTGGAGGACAAAAAGTAGCAGAAACACAAAATGCATCTCATCAACTCCCAGGTTTGTACACATTTTCTTCTTTACCTCATCTGTGCCAGATTCGACCTTTTGTATTATTATTATTAATTATCATTATTTGAGAATTTCATACATTTATACTGTTAAATATAATCCCATACTACCTATTCCTCATTCCCCCTTCCATTGCTTTCTATATCCTCCAACATCTTCCTGTTCTAACTTTCTGCCTTCTTTTTCAATGTATCAGAAGAGGTAACCCCTAAAGAATCAAGACTACAAATGACTTGGAAAATATTCTTAGCACCCATGACTATTATCGACCTAATCTTGGACAATAATAATAATGCTTTTCTTTTGCTGAAAATCCAGGTACTTATTTCCTATCTCGCTCTCCCTGGTGCCTGCAGTAAAACTTCAGAGATAAAACTGATTACCTACCTTCACTGGCCTGAGATTTTTACCTTGTCCATTCTTTAGGGACATTGTTGTGAATTTCAGGTCTATTTTTGTGAAGAATTTGGTCAAAATATCATTTTTTCAGAATGCACAGAAGCCTGGTTAGCAGGAGCATTTATTTCAGAAGCTTCTTTCAGAGACCAATTGTAGCTGAGACTGCTCCCTGCCCCTCCTTCTCTGTTCTCCACCCTTTCTCCCACTCTGTCACCTCCTCCCATCTTTTTCTCCCTTGTGTATATTCTGACCCTTGGGTATATGATTTTTTATTACCAGTCTCCAAATCCCCTGTCTGTATTCCACCTTTGGCTTGGCTCCTGGTGCTATGAGGGTGATTTACCTCCATTTTGATATGGAAGCAAAAAATTGACTGATTAGGAACCTGGACTGCAATCAGGTTTTGTGAAGAGTACATTACTTGCTTTCTATACGAAAACCCGGTATCCTTAAAACGGAAATCATGTAAATTAGAGGAGAACAAGGAATCAGTTGTGTTGAAGTTATAGTTCCCTTCTAATAACATCTTATACTAACATTTGTTATTGGGAAGCAAGACTTACACATTCATAGGTGACCAAGGCATCCAACAAACTATATTATTGTTATGAATTAGGTTCTTAAGAAATAGATGCTAATGAGGCAAACTGTGCTTATTCAAGGGAGTATGTGTATTAAAATTAACAACTATAGAATTTTTCAGAGGAAAATATGTAACTGAGATTTAAAGTATCAAAATCTTAGCTAATCTATTGAGAGGCTCTGGAGCAACTATCACCAAATCAAACATACATAACACATTGGGTTGAAATGACAAGGTCTTTAAACCCTTCCTCACTTAGTTACCACACCATATCTTCTGGCCAAAAGAGATCATAACTTTCAGCACAGTGGTCCCCTTCAAATGAGGGGGATACTGTATGAGCTGCCAGTTGGAAGCTGGAGGCTTACCACACACCCTGAACTAAGCAGGAAATCTTTCTTTGACAAGAAATCTGGCCAGCACATTCTGATCTGCAACAACATCCTGTTGATATCGTATGTAGATGAATAGCATGGTGGTACACACTAAAATCCAAATATTACATTCTGGAACAGGAAGATGACAAGTTTAGGAGCAGCTTGGGATATAACTAACAATTGGCCAGCCTGGGCTAGACCATATGTAGAAAGATCCTATTTCAAAACAACAGCAACAGGATTCTGTCAACATAATGAATTTGGTAGCCATTGTCAAAAATAAACTATGTCCAAATCCTCAAGCTAACTTCATTCCTTATCTTTCATAGACTAATAAACATATATCCAGATAGTCAATATTATATGTATGTCTTCACTGAACACAAATAATATATACCATATCCTGTTATTCACAGAATATATTTACAGAGTTTCACTTTAGAGCCTATATAAACATGAAATCAAAACCCATTATTACTTTTAACTTTAATTTGTTCTTTGACAATTTCATACATGTATAATGTACATTCTGATTATTACAACACCCTAATCTTCCTGTCCTCAAATTATTCTCCCTCATCTTCCTACAAACCCCTTCCCACATTCATGATATTTTGGGAGTTGTTGGAAACACCTCCAAAAATAATAACACAGGGCTGAGGAGATGGCTTAAAAGAACTGACTGTGCTTGCAAAGGACCCAGGTTCAATTCCCAGTTTCCCACATGGTGCCTAGCAACTATGTGTAACTCCAGTTTCAGGGAATCTGATGCCCTTTGCTGACCTCCCTGGGCATTACACGATATGGGTGCACGTACACAGATGAAGACAATATATTCATACACATAAAATAAAAATAATCAATAAAATATTTTTTAAATGATAACTAGATTTAACACAGTGAAAGTAAGTGACTTCATTACCCACTGTCATCAATAGACAAGTCATCTAGATAAAACCTAAACTCAGAAATTCTGGTGTTAACTACCACCATAATCAAATAAATCTAACAGATATCTACAGAACAGTCCACCCAAACCATAAAGAATATTTTGTTTTCAGATTCTCATGGAACTTTCTCCAAATTCAATCACATATTAGGACACAAAGCAAGTCTCAGCAGCTTTAAGAAATTGAAATACTATCCATCCTATCTTGTCACAAAGGAATGAAGCCTGATATCACCAACAATAAAACTAATGAAAGAACAGTGACTCTTGGAAACTGAACAATATGCTACTGAATGAAAATTGGGTCAAGGAAGAAATCAAGAAGAAAATTTAAAAATCCTATTATTGAATGAAAATTAAAATACAGCGTACCAATATTTAAGAGACACAATGAAGGAAGTCACAGAAGGAAGTTTATAGGACTAACTTCCTGCATCAACAATTTGAGAGATATGAAATTAAAAGTGAACCTTAAGGACTTTGAAAAAAAGAACAAGCTCGGTGTGGTGGCAAACGCCTTTATTCCCAGCACTTGGGAGGCAGAGGCAGAGGCAGGCAGATCTCTGTGAATTCAAGGCCAGCCTGGTCTACACAGTGAGTTCCAGTTGAGATCTCATTTTAACCCAGCCTGTCTCAAAAAGATGAAGAAGAAGAAGAAGAAGAAGAAGAAGAAGAAGAAGAAGAAGAAGAAGAAGAAGAAGAAGAAGAAGAAGAAGAAGAAGAAGAGGAGGAGGAAGAAGAGGAGGAGGAGGAGGAAGAAGAAGAAGGAGAAGAAGAAGAGGAGGAGGAGGAGGAGGAAGAGGAGGAGGAGGAGGAAGAAGAAGAAGGAGAAGAAAACAAAGCACATCTCAAATCAGTGTTTAGGAAGTGCTAATATTAGGACTGAAATTGATGAAGAAAAGAATCTACAAAGAATCAATGAAAAACTTGAAAAAACAATCATTTCTTTGAAATGATTAACAGAATTACAACCCATTAGCCAAGTTAACCAAAAGAAAGACAAAGATCTATAGTAATAAAATCAGAGAATAAAAGGGAAATATTAAAAGAGATGAGGAAGAAATTAAGTGAAACGTAAGGACAAACTTAAAATCTATATTTCACTGAACTCAAAAATCTAAAAAACAGACAAATTTCTAGATTCATATGACCTATAAAGTTAAGCAAAGATGAAGTAAATGATGTAAGCAGATCATAACATCCAACGAGATGAAGCAATAATTAAAAATCTCCTAAATAAAAAAATCCCAAAGCCAGATGGATTCAGTACTGAATTCAACCAGACCTTCAAAAATGTAACACAAATATTCTTTAAATGATTCTGTGAAACAGAAAAGGAACAATCTCTTCCAAATTCCTTTTATAAGGTCAATATTAGCCTAATACCAAAACTAAATAAAGAACAGAAAAGTGGAATTCTAGGCAAATGTCCCTAATGACCATATATACATAATACGTGCAAACCAAATTGAAGAACATATCATAAGGTCATTTACTATCATCAATTTGGTTTCATCCCAGTAATTCATATATGGTTCAACATATTTAAATAAATAAATGTAATACACAAAATAAATAGACTCAAGGGCAGAAGCCAAATGATCATCTCATGTGCTTCAAAAATGGTCTTCGGTAAACTTTCTTAAGAGAAAGATATTGAAGATCAAATTCCCAAAATAAAATCACAGAATTCTCACGTCACAGAAAAAAATTCAAGATCACTTGAAAGTGTAAATGTGTTCAGAATAGGACAGCATCTCCTTTCTGCTTTCCCTACTCCCTTGAATTTGAAATGAAATAACTTGCATCACCCAGTCACTTATGTTTTCTTCTTTCCAGATTAGCAAGTGCTTATATGCAGTCATTGGCTTGTGCATATGAACTTTTTGTGTAATTTGAGAGTTGTTTTTATTTTAAAGTAACAGATTTTCAGCAATGCTACATGAAATTTCATTTGAACAATCTTTGGTCATTTATTTTTATTTTTATTGATTTTTCTCGATTTTCATAAAATATAGCTTGATAGTATTTAGTTTTCCTCCCCTATCTGCACCTCTCCAAGCTGCACCCAACACATTTAATTTACCTGTTACATGGCCTATAGAGTTTAATTTGTGTCTCGAAATATCCTTCACTGGGTTTATCCAGTGTCAAACTAAGAGCCACATCCCTGTAAGACACTGCCGCTCCCCCTTCCAGAAGCCTTCAATTGCCAAAGTTTCCTTGTTTGGTTGGGATTTATTATCCTCCTCATGTCTATGCTAGGATCTTGTTTCCTCTGAGTTTGCATAGGACTTGTTTTCACCATTGCTGTGAGTTCATATGAGTAACTGGCCAGTAGTCTGGAAGATTCTGTTTCTTTGTGATTATCCACTCACTCTGGCTTTTCTTTTGCAATTATCCCTGAACCTTGGGATGAAGAGGTTTGAAATAGCTGTTCTATTCAGAAATAAGCTTTCTTTGGCCTCTTGTTCTCTGCACATTTGCCAATTATGAGCTTCTGTGTTAATTACCATCTGCTACATAAGGAAAGTTCTCTGGTGAGGATTAATAGATGCATTCACGCCATGTGTAGAGGTCGCACTGAAGATGTGTGACTTAAGATCAAGGGTCTCACAGACACATTCTCTTTGTCGACTAGTTTTGGCATCCTACTAATTTCCACCTATTGCAAAACAAAGCTCCTTGATGAGGGCCGAAAGGTATATTTCTCTGTATATTTGAGGATGCATATTTAGAATACAGTAACAAATTTTGTTGGTCTAGGGATATGGCAAAAGTAGGTTTTTCTCTAGGATCTATGACATTTCCAGCTGTGAGTATTTGGCTATGTTTACAGTACAACACATGAGTACCCTCCCATTGAATGGGCCTAAATGCCAATTAAATAGCAGTTTATAACTCTCAAAATAAATGTATCACTATTGTACCAGTAACACTAGTTTGCTGGGTCAGCCATTGTAATTCATAAGGCTACACAGTTGGGTAGGACCATTGATTGGCTTTCCCCTTTGGCAGCTCCTAAGTATTCTCTGATACCATGAGAACTAGTCTTCAAGGAGGAGGCTTCCAAGTCAGTTTTAACTAGATTTCTCCAAGTTCTATGTCCAAACTATGGTCTGTCTTCAGCAATAGAGTCTTCATGTAAGTTTAATATGACAATATTGTCCTGTATTTTTAAATTGGCATTTCACCACTCGAATGAGTTGTTTTTTTTTTTTTTTTTTTTTTTTTTTTAAGATGGTCTGAGTTAGAAACAGAGGCTTGTTGAGTACAAGATGTGTTTCCATTTAAATCTTTGATGGTGATTATATACTTTTTAAAGACTCCCCCAGGGGTCTTCATGGAGAAAGCTTTGGTGTTATGTGGCTTTAATCTTTGTGGGGGTATCCAGAAGTCCTCACCATGATCTATGGATATACAACAAAACCCTGACCATATATTTTACCATGACCTGTATTTTGTTTGTTGGACATTAGATTCCTTTACCAAATAGGTTGTGATTTGAGAGTGGGGTGGCTTTAGTCCAATGTCATTTGACCAAAGAGCACACCCACACCTGCTCATCCCCAAAATTCAATATAAATAGTATAAAGAGCCATAGCCAATTTTTTAGAGGTAACGTAAGTCCCCCTTGGTGTTTATACATAAATTAAGAGTATGATTTTTTTGTGCTTTACACTAGCTTGGCCTTGAAGATTGTATGAGATTATGATGTTGTGGGAAATGTGCCCATGGGTCAAAAAGCTAGCAAAGTGAAAGCTGGCATAAGCAGGAGTATTATCTGTTTCAATACTATGAGGAAGACCCAGGCTAGCAAAAATGGTCAGTATGTGAGTAAATGTATGAATAGTCTTTTCCCTTCTTGGGCAGTGGCCCAAGTAAAGCCAGAGAATATATCAACAGGAACATTAACTTATGAAAGACGTCCAATATGGGGAACATGGTATTATGTTCATCTACAAATTTTATTAAGTTGAAAATTTTATGTGTTTGCTCCTCCAGAAAAGGAGGGGTGAAAAATATGGCACAAGAGAGGCATGAGATGATAATGTTTTGTGCCTTTGAATGTGTCAAAGAAAATTTATGGCACAGGAAGGATGTCAGAGAATGTGTTAGAGCATGCCAGTGTGAAATTTCTTCGGTAGTCACAAGGGACAATAGTTGGTCAGCCTGCTCATTTACTTCTGATAGTGGCACATAGAGACCTGAATGAGAATGAACATGAGTGACATATAGTGGGTGTCTCCATGGTCTCATCAAAGTTACTGCCAGTAAGAAAAGTTCAGAGATAAGGTTACTTTTATTTCAAAAAATGGTAGTAGTTAATGGCAGAGATGTAGTAACAAATTTTGAATCTGTCAAAAGATTAAGAGGTATAATTGCAACAGTCAGTAAGAGACAAAAAGCAAACTATTTTGGTATATAGATTTACAGGCTGTGTGTAAAGTTTTGATGTATCATAGAATATTTTTGGAATTATCCAATATTCAGAGCATAAGAATTAAAATACTTTGTTTAGAATATTAGTAAGTCAAAGCATGTAGAAAATTAAAAATATAAATTTGTTAGATAAACTATAATTTTTAATTTGTTTTAATGTACTTTTATAAACATTCATTATGTTAGTAGGAAAATATAGGCAAGGATTAATAGCTTTTGTGATTAAAGAAAGAGGATTTTTATATTTAATAACCACATGATTAGAAGAAGCATTTCATTAGAGCTTTAACATATTCAATAACAATTTCCAAGGTAAGGATGCATCTCTTTCAAAAGTAGCTGTAAATGTTTAGGTTCACAGTTGAATTAATACAGTTATACAATATTGAACTCAGTATAGACCCTATAAGACCTAAAATTGAATGAGGTTTCAATCTTTAAAAAGATCTCCATTTCATTTTAAAATATGCTGTTTCCTACAGAAAGACTCACTTTTAAAGCTACTAACACTTAGATGTTTGCACGTGTCTCTAATCTCTATGTATCTGATTATTACTAGTCACAGTCTGTTACATGTGGAATCTTGGCGCCTAAATATGGATATAAAGTCATCAGGTAGATTTCAATGGTATTGTTTATCACCTCTGCTAATTACCATGTAAATTTTTATGCTTCCTCCTCAAATATAAGTTGTTTTTTTATTTGTTGATATTTTGTGCGTGTGTGTGTGTGTGTGTGTGTGTGCATATATATCATACAGAACATCCCAAACAATCTTATTCATCTATATACCCACTTCCCAAATGGCATCTACCCATAGCCTCCCCACCACCACTGGAGCCCACATACTCTGTCATCCCTGTTACTGTCCACTGTGTTGTCAGAGCCCCCAGCAATTCCCCAATGCTTGTCCGTCTGGTGACTCTAGTCAGCCTATCTAGAGATCCTTGTTTTAGGAAGATCAGTTCTTCCTCATCTAGCAGTAATCAGTTGTCAATATTCCTTTAGATAAGGTTGGGGTCTGCTGTTCATTTTCCCAATTGTATGGTGGGTTACTGTCTGGGAGTCTTTTGGGCCACCACGGCCAAAAACTCAAAGC
>NW_008335836.1:569788-585950 GCF_000622305.1 Nannospalax galili | reverse complement strand
TTAGCTATGCATATGGACTCTTAAGAAATTATATTGGCCCCTTTAATCTTTGGTTATACTTTCCTTTGGGGTGTTTAAGTCCATACAGTTGGCCTAGATAAACCAATTTATTTTTACTCCTAAGGTCCTTTGAGGATCTGTTCCTCAGGGGTCACATGGGCTTTGAAGGAGCCCCTGGATCCTTTCTTTTACCAGTTCCATCTATGTGAAGATAAGTCAAATGTCCTGCTCAACTGTGGCTGGCTTCACTTGGAAGCATACAGGAAATGTTTCCTCTGTGTTGACCCTCCTCTTCCTAGACTGGACACTGGTTCAAGTTCATCTGTTGGGGTCTCCGTGGCCTCCTTGAACAAGAGGACAGGTGACTCACTTCAGTTACAGGACATTTTGAGAGATGCTCATAGTCCCCTGGAACTTAGTCAACCTAGGGAGGTCAAGGAGCAAAAAATGTCCTTTATGTCCCTCTGACCAGATTAGTATAGACCTCAAATTATGGCTGTTAAACATCCAAGGAAGTTAGTTCCACCAGTCTGGTACATTTAATAACCATGTGCCATGTAGACAAAGGTTGAGCAAAGACCAAACGTTCCCAGCTAATCCTTGCCTAGACATATATTATATTCTTTGATCTAGTTGTATGTATAATTTGTCAGTAGGTTGTTGAACTAATATGGTTCCCTCTTGTTTTTTTTTTTTTAACTAGCTAGGCATTATTTATCTCTCACATTGTCTAACCCTTCAACCATGGTTTCCCCACTTAAGGTGACCCCATTTTTCTCATTTCTCCCTTAATAATACCCTTCTCCTATGGCCCCACCTCTCTTAAGCTCCTTCTTTCCCTCTATCCCCAAGTTTCCTTATATAACCTTCCCTCCCCCCTCCCCTTAAAATAACCTCGTTTGCTGAGCAATTGAAAGGGAAATTGAAAGGGAAAGAAGGACCTCAAGAGAGGTGAGTCATAGTTAATGGTATTATCAAGAGAGAAGTGGAGAAAATGGGGGAACTTTAAATGGGGAAACCAGATTGGAATGGTTAGACAGAGAGAGAGAGAGGATAAATAATGCCTAGCTAGTTTTAAAATGCAAGAGAGAACTATATTAGTCCAACAACCTCCTGACAATCATGCATACATTATCTCTACATGAGCCCATGTGCATAGCTAAAGGCTACATAACAAGAAACAGTGCCAGGCAGGTGATACCTTCCTTTGAGTTGATGGCCAGGGTGGTCCAAGTGACTCCCAAAATTAGTCGGGTTATTGCCACAGCCATTGATGGCCTCCCAGAACTTGAAGGAAAGACCCTACTGCCAAATCCAGAACACACTTCGGACACAGGATTTGGAGCAATGGAGCTGCAACTGACTTGAAACCACTTCTCCTGCAGGCTAGCTCTCATAGCTTTGGAGAGTGCTCTGAAGGTTCCAAGGGAAATCATCAGTGGATGATCCAACAGCAGCTTCAAGACCAAATATACACAGGAATAGCCAGCACAGCATTGTCATTGTTGCAGTAGTGGCACTCTTGTCTTGGGGGCAATCAATAGCTACCTAATTTAGCTAAAAACCCACTCAAAGGGAGGAATCTCAAGTGTGGTAATATAAACATAACCAAATAGACATAGCTGGAGTGGCCATAGATCTTAGAGAAAACCCCAAGACTGTCACATCGCTAGACTACTGTGATTTCTTACTATGTGCAAAATATGTATCTTCATATTTTTTTGTTTTTTTTAAATATCCTTATATTTACAGAGGCAAATAGCCCAGGTACCACTCATCAAAGAAGCTCATTTTGTACCAGTCAGAGAATATTACCAAGTACCATAACTGGTCACAAATGGACATTGTCTATGAATTGCACATGCCTAAGTAATTCATTTATAATGTAACCTCTACACCTAAGGCTCATGGAATATAGAAGAGTAATTTCTTTACTTCCCCTGTAGCTATAGTAATCATGAAGTCTTTGCTAATATTAGAAATATTAGTAAAGAAGCATTTTGTAAAATATAAAGAAGAGGACAATAATGAATCCCTCAGTTCTCAATAATGAAGCTCCCTCATGCAGCAGAGGGCCAGGAACACAAATGGTCACAAGTAACAAAAGTGTAGTGATCAAGAGTCTGCTAAATGATGGTCTTTGGAAAGGATTCTTTTCTTAAACTTCATCCACCCAAGGCTCAGGGACCATGTGGAAGAGGGGCTGGAAAGATTGTAAAAGCCAGGGAGGAGGTGCATGGCCATATGGAAACAGATTCCTACAAGCTCCTGGGAACCTGCTCATATGATTCTGTGGCAATCGTGTCAGCATACACAAATCCTATGAAAACTCAGGCAGACAAAAACCCAGCACAGAACTGGGAAAATGAACAGCAGACCTCAATCTTATCTGAAGGAATGTTGGTGACTGATTGCTGCTAGATAAAGAAGAACTGATCTTCCTAAAACAAGGGATTCTAGGTAGGCTGACTAGACTCAGTGGATGGACTTGTACTGAGGAAGGGCTGGGGACCCTGACAACCTAGTGGTGTTAACAGGGATGGCAGAGTATATGGGATCCAGTGGGGGCTACTATGGGAGGGTGCCAGTAAGGACAGGGGTATAAAGATGATTAAGATTGTTTGAGATGTTCTGTATGAAATACACAAAAATTATATATAAAGTTTACAAAAGAATACCAAAAAACTATACAGTGGCTGTGTGGAGTGCTTGCCTAGAAGGCCCTGGACATTAAACTCAGGATTGAATTAAACTGTACATAGGGGTTCATACCTTGAAACCCCAGCACTTGGGAAGCAGAAGCAGGAGTGTCTGTTTTTTCAATGTCATTTTTGTTTACAAAGCATTTTGAGGCCAGCCTGGGATGCATGAGAACTTACACGAATAATAAAGTTAGTGAATTTTTTTTTTGGTCTTTTTGAGACAGGGTCTCCCTGTAGCCCCAGCTGTCCTGGCACTCACTATGTAGACCAGGCTGGCCTTGAACTCACAGAGATCCACCTGCCTCTGCCTCCCAAATGCCGGGATTAAATGTGTGCACCCCTATGCCTGGCTTGCGACTTTCTCATAATGAATTTATGGGAATTTACACTACATGAAAAAAAAATTTCTTTACTTCCTCTGTAGCTACAGTACTCATGAAGTCTTTGCTAATATTAGGAATATTAGTAAAGAAGCATTTTGTAAAATATGTAAATTAATATTTATGATGGAAATCAATTCAGGACTCTTCCCCACTCTTATTGGAGAGGTAGATTGGAGAAATCAGAGAAAATTCCCTATTGCTTTTGGTGAATACAGTGTAATAGACAAAAAAAGATATTCTGGCCCTTGCTAGGCTCTCAGTTTAAAAAATAAGAATATATTCTTGATGTGTTGAAATTATAAACAGGAGATATAGACAGGCAAGGAAACAGAGAATGTCTTGTCAAACATGTTTCAAAAAAAGTTTTAGTTACTATTTTTATTACACACACACACAGGTGTGTGTGTGTGTGTGTGTGTGTGTGTGTGTGTGTGTGTGTCTAAGTGTACCTATGTCCTGCAAAGCCCATAGAGGTCAGAAGAGCTCATCAGATGCCCCGGAACTGGAATTACAGATGACTGTTAGCCACCATGTAGGTACAGAGAATTTAATCTAGTCCTGTGCAAGTGTAGCCAGTGATCTTAGCCACTGAGCCAACTCTCTATGCCCCTGTTTAACCTTCTAACACTAGGAAACTCCAAGGAGAGCTGTTCCTCTGTTATAACAATAGTTTGAAGAACATTTCTCTCCTGACTTTCAGAATTTGCCTTTGTAACTGATTTGCCTCTACAAAAGTGAGGTCATGATGAATATGTCTGTTTACTTTGAACTTCAGAAGACTAGAAGAACTACTATTTATTTTCGGCTGCATCCTAGAAACTGAGCAATGTATAGAAGGTCCCTAAAAATGTATGGATAGGACCCAATGTGGTGGCATACACCTTTAATCCCAGCACTCAAAGGTAGGCAGATCTCCCTCTGTGAGACTGAGGCCAACCTGGTCTACATAGTGAGTTGAGGTCAGCTGAGGATACAGGGAGACCCTGTCTCAAAACCAAATCAAATTAAAACAGGAAAATAAAGTATTTGGATAAATAAATATTTTGAGGTCTCTCAGCATTCATGTTTATGTTTCTTGGAATATGTACCCATTAAAATTTCCAGGTTTTAATAAAGACAGACATTTATTCTCCAGATTCAACAGGATGATTTCTTGTATTACAGTGCCAGACGCACTCCCAAACATGAGGAACTGGGGTCAGATGTCTGCATTGACAGTGTTAACATGTGATAAACTCCTGATGTCAGAATCAATGTGTGACTCCTAGCAGAGTTCATGTGAAAAGACTGAAGCCATATAACCCTGTATGAAGTGAAACACTCAATAATCAATCTGTTATTTTGAGGTCAGCTGATAAGTTAAGCATCAAGAGTAGAAGAATAATATAAAACCTGTTAGATAATAGTGTAACTGTCTACCTAGAAACATAGCAACAGCCCAGTTCATTCCCTTAAGTAGCTAAGTCCAGCCCCTCCTCCACTGCTGGGCTGGGTAAAGGCTCACTGTAAGAAACATTCCACTCACTGCTTTGCAAAAAAATCAATGTGATTTCAACAGATAACCTCATTCTTCAGAAGCCATTTCTTGGAAAAAAAAGTGTACCATAAGAAACTACAATTCTGCCACATCTTAGAGATTCCAAAGAAAATATGTATGGTATTGCCAGTAGTTAGAGGACAGAAACACAGCTCCACACTGCTACCCTGCACAGCCTGAGGAGTTCCCCTAGAATTTTAGGGACCTCAACTTTGACCAAAACAGGTTCATGGCTTGGATGTTGAAAAGTATTTCAGTACTATCCAGTTTGGTGAAGAGTTGGTAATTTTAGTAAATATATTTTAATATAGGTTCTAGTATGTGTACTGAGAGAAAGAGAGGTGAGAACAAAGGAGGGTGTACCTAAATATGTGCTTCCTAACAGAGTACAGCAAAGAAGCTGCACTCAAGTGTCAGTACAGGTGTCTCAAGACAGAGTATGCTTCAGAGACCTAAGTCTGGTTTGCACAGCAGGGACTCCTCATCAAGACAACGATACCAATTGGCAGCAGAGTTTCTGACTCTGGTACTAGTGTTTCTTTACAGCAAGTCTTTTATTAAAATATTCAAATGCTTTTTATACATTTCAAGGACCTGCAGTCACGAAGGGTTTGGCTGTTACATACAAAGATTTAGGGCACAAAGAAACAGGACATATAGCTTTTAGTTGGCACCAGCTAGGGACTGTTTGTAAAGCTGAATGCTTGAACTTTAACTCAAGGTTACCAGTGCCTATACAGTAATTTATTGGCCACAATATTTTCTTTCTTAGGGCTAAAAGCATAGTAAACTTTTAGCTTTTAGCCCAAGAGTAAACCTTTAACCTGGCCTAATCTTTTAGCTATTGATAGCTGAGTTATTTGTTCACGACCAGGAGGTGGCTAAGGGCTGTTAACCAAGATGTTTTCCCCCAGAACAAGGAGCTTAAACTTTTGAATCAGCCACTTTTCTCCTGCTATTCCTGCAGTGTTCTGCAAGACAGGCATTTTAGGGCTGTGTTTTCAGCACCCCTCTCTTCAGCAGAGAATGTAGCATGGACTCTAAAAGTTTTAGGCTCTCTCGCCCTAGTGCATGCCATCCTGATTTCCTACAGTATTCAATTAATTATTTTAGCATTAGTCTTATATGTCCTTAGGATAACTCAAGCTACATCCCCAAAGTTTGCTAAGAATCTCTCTCTCTCTCTCTCCCTCTCTCTCCCTCTCTCTCCCTCTCTCTCTCTTTCTCATCTCTCATTTAATAAAAGAGATACATGTGGTGTCTCTAGAGATGCCTTGGATGGAATTCAGAATTATATAACAATATAATAACTATGGAGCTACTAGTTTTTCACATTGGCTTCACTAGACACCCTTTTCCTATAAATGGGGCTTTTAGTAAGAATCCTAGAAAATTGCAGATTTATGACCAAACTGGAAGACAAGCCTTGGGTAGTTGTTAACTGTGCTGGAATTCCTGCTCCTCTACTGGATTTAATTGGACTCTGGAATGAGGGCTTCTTTCTTCCTCACATCCCAAAATTTCCTTCTTTCGAGCCTTCCCAAGAATGGTTAATATTACACTGAGATGTAAATAGCTGTTTTGACTTTTTATGGAACTATTCACTCTTGTACCACATTTGATCTCTCAAGAGCTGCCACAGTCATCAATTAGCATAAACATATTTTCCTGGGAGAATAAAGATGAGAGAACTTAAACAATGTCACCTTGTGGATGGTCACATCATCTGGGATCTGACACATGTTAGTCAGTCCTGTACATGTCTGTTCCTTCCTATTATGTCCCAAAGGGATGAGTTCATCACTGAAAAATATCTCAATGGCACCTTGTATATTTGGAAACTGATGTCTCTTTCCCTTTTGTGGCTAATTCACTACTGTATTGTGTATATCGTTTGTTAATTTGCATAGATTAATCTTCTAAGAAGTCCTGTCTAAGCTCTTGACTGTGATTGCAGTTTCTCATTTCTGTGGGCGCATCCATCTCATTCTGTTATATACCACATGCTCCTAAGAGCATGTGAGCTCCCAAGGCATTTCACTCTTTGTCATAAGATAAACTCTTTTTCCCTAACCCAGGGTAGTATAAAAACTCCTGCAAGACCCAGGATGATCTGGCACTTGTAATCTTTCCTAAAACCTTACCATGTGCAAGGATTACTAGCACTGTGTGGGCCGTTACAATTGGTTCTAAAAGCATTTCCTAATAGTTAGGCCTCTTTTATGCCTTACATGCAATTGGTACTGTATGGAGCTTGAGAAGCATCTCTATGACAAGGTCAGGAACATAGGTGGAAATTTAAGGACAGTCACCATCAGAATCCTGGAATTGACATTATTGTTGAAAGTGAGTGCTTACTAAAACCCTGCTCTATGGATGATTGCCTAACTGATTCTAGCCTGGTCCTGATGCTGAAATCTCATTTGTGGGGAGAGAAGAAGAGACAAATGTGCTCTCAATTTAAGGTAGAAATTCTTTCTCTGCAGGGAATTTCAAAATCACTTGTAGCACCTGATAAGGTAATGTCATCTCTTTGATTACAGTTCTGCTGATAATATGGTTCTAATGAAAATAAGAGAAATGGGGGAAATGACTTAGCAGAAGGTGGGCTAAAGAAGGACATGTTAGCATATATCTCAGAAATGAACTGATCTGCTTGGGCTTAAAAATTAATTATTGCAAAGGAATTAGAAAGATCACAGGTTCAGTAGAACAGAAGTCCCTAAATAGTCCCCAAGCAATTCTTTGACAGCAAGACCTAGGATATTAGAGAATTTGAAGTTGCATTGACTCTAATCAGGAGAATAACTCTTGTCACATCATGAGAGCTATTTTAGTCTTTTGATCAAAATCTTGACAATATAAAAGGCTTTTGTCCGTATGCTCAGCCTGCGCCACATGGGATTTTCTTTTCCTACATCCTATCACTTTCACTACGTCTCATTGAGATTCTCAAGTATTTTATGATCTATCATTCTATAGCCAATGCTTGTTTCCATCATCCCTCAAAAACCACATTATAAAACATCATTTCTTCTACCTGTCTTGAAACATCTTGCTTTAAGAAAACACATCCTTTCTCCCCTGGTTACATCTGATACAGTGTATGGACAGTGAGGTACCTTCTTGCTCATGGCTGACTTGCAGTCACTTACTGAATAACAAATTAACCAGGCCTCAGAGAAGCTACATTCTCCCTAATACAATCTTTCTAGAGGCAATGGAAGAGCCTAGGAACACATGTTATCAGATACATTTTAAATGAGAGATGTTAAAGGATATTGAGCTTGAGAGATAATAATAAAATAGACATGTGGGTGAAAACTGGCTAGTCTTCAGAATGACTGGAATGTGGTGAAATTTAAATAAATAAGAAGTTTCTGAAAGTACTGGGTTGGGAAGAGTTGGCAATTATTGCTTTAGTAATACTGTAAACTCCCTGTGCTCACACAGACACAAGTGTCCAGGTAGGTAGTGGGAAAGGCAAAAGAAAGCATCTGTGTTAATGTCCAAGTCTTAAAATCCCACATTAATCCTATATCACAAAATGGCACTTATCAGATCTGGGCCTTGGATAAGGGGAGAATGAGTTGAACTTCCAGGCAGTGTGTATGATAGAGAGCTCCAAAGGAAGTCTATGACTCTAGAAGCACTGAGAGCCAAAAGTGAGGGTTTCATGTAGGTCTGTTTGTACCTGGTTAGATGAGATGTAAGGAGATGTAAGGCATACACACACACACACACACACACACACACACACACACATATTTGGCATTTAAATGGAATTACGTGAGAACAGGGGAACTACTCTCCCAGATACCATATTCTATCAAAGGAAAAGCCCAGGAATGGGTTATCTCTTTTTAACTTGTCAGTCAGTGGGATCCAATAGAATCTTCCAAGCATTATAGATTATTCATCATTGATCTTGTTTAACTTCCAGAATATGGTGGTAAGACTCTTTTCCTTGAAATATCACATACTTTTATCATAAAACATGGAAAAAATCAAGATGATATCCATTTGGAAACAGCATCCCTATTGGCTAGCTTTCTTAATGCTGGAAGTGTCTGTAAAAACTATTGGGAAAGAATATCAGCAAAATTACTTTTACTCACAATAAACCCTGTGAGCTATAATATTTACTCCCCTGTTAAAATATACCCACTGGTGTAACAGTGGCAGGCACATTGTGGGAGTAACCAGCTACTTCCTGCTTGAATTTAATGCTCAGTCCATAAGATGGAACTGAAGCCTGGTACTGTTAACTAGTCCCCAGACTAGTAACTGGTTAAGTCCTAGTGAAATTATTATTTTGCTAAATGGGTATATTAGTAAACAGCCCCCTAATTTCTAACCTTTATACTTACAGATTAAGTCATTTCTCAACCCTAGATGTAGAGGCTTCTTTTATCAGTAGAGTGTGATACAGAGACCAACAAGTGGCCATAATGCAGACTGTAAGGGCCTGTGGAGTAGCCACATTTGAATATGACAGGTATATCACATCCCCTCCCTACAAGACTCTGAGGTCATCATGAAAGACGGGACAGAAATAATGTAATACGACATCTGTAGGGAAAAAAATATTTCCTGAGCATGACAGGGCCATTGCATACATGACTCACTGTAGCTGTGATCCCAACATAATGGCTACATAAAATCAAACAACCCCAAATCTCAGGATGTATGGGGAAGAAGCTCATGTAATTCCATCACTAGCTGAGAAGTTATTGGCAGCCCATGGTTGCAGGTAGAACAAGACTCAGTTTTTGTCAGAGATGTGATGCTGAAGAGGCTGCCCTTGCCCAGTATATGGTCCTACACTCATGCACATTTAGGCAGCACTAAGTGGACTCGGTGGGTTTATAAAGAAAGTTTATAAATTCATGAGAGGAAATAGTGGAAAGATGGTGTAGGAATTGGAGGGGAAAGTTGGATGGTAGATTTGAATAGATCACATTATATGGATGTAGAAAACTCTCAAACAACAAAAAAGAAAAGAAAAGAAATTTATGAGAACTAACTTATTCTTTCCTCATTAGTCTTTTCATAGACGTCTCCAGAGAATTATATAATGTTTTCCCATTTCAGGTGTCTAATTTTATTCTGCCCCTGAGATTGATTCTTAAGATTATACTCTGTGAAAGAAGAACTCACAGTATTTACAACAGATTTGTGGCATGCACAGGGTTAACCTAGTGGTGCAGAGGGACATTGCACTGCTCTGTGTGAAGCTGTCCCAATCCACTCTTCACTTCAGCATCTCCTAAGGGATCAATCTGCCTTCTGAACCATTGCAGTCTCCCGAGCATTGTACTAGCACATTACTAAGGAGCCATTCCTATTTACTTGAAACTGTGTGTGATGCTTGTTGAAACGGTTACTGCCTGGTACTGTGAATTGTATGAAGATGCCAGAACTTCTGATCTCCTGTAAGGATTTTTCCTTCCCTGGATATTTATACATGTGTGTATGCTTCACAAATGAGACTGACCCCAGGCAGAAAGTTGAGCACTCAAACAGAAATACAGAGTTAGCAACTGTTGAAGAAATGTTGGAGTTAAATAAACAGAGGTGGGTGTATTTTATATGTGGGTAATGATACTATATTAAGATAAAATATGCATTAGATACAAACAAAGCTATAATGGAAATGCCACGGTGATCAAGTGAGTCATTCTGTTCCCCAGGGAGAGGTTCGGACAGCTAACTGTACTCAATGACTTAGAAATGCAAAACATCAGTGTCCAGGATTCCTGAAGAGACATAGGAATTTTTGTTTAGAAACAGACAGGTAATTGTACCAACAGGAATAGTAGCACTTACTACTGCCTACATCCTGAAGTTGACATAGAGAATTCTATTCACAGTAAGCCTGGGACAGAGGTGACTCTTTAAGGTGAGGGGAAGGCAAAGCAGATCACACTGACAGTATTGTCTGCATGTCTCAGCTTCTAGGGCACTGGAAACAATCTTCTCTCAAAGGAAGTCATTTCTTTCCTAATTCCTCATTCACTTAGCCTTTGTGTAAGTTAATTACTAGGACTAAAATATAATTTATAATATTTTATATTAACCAGGAAAAGTGTGGATTTTTTCTACTCTTTAGAATTTTTTTTTTGCTAAATTGTATCAAAATATTTCTAGGTGAGGTAATTTGCTTCTGACAACCATGACTTTATACTTGCTGTTAGTATCCTTTCAGTTACAATCAGCTTCTTAAATTTTTGATTCTCCCAGAATCAGAAGTAATAAGTGAACTTTACTTAAAACTCTCCCAAAGTAAAAGTCATGTGAGAATTTTAAAATATCAAATATCTAATAAATAAAACAAAAACATTTTGTAATTTGAAAGTTCAATATTTATGCTTATGTCTTAGTTTCTTATGTCTAGCACATAGTTATTGCAACTCTACATTATTGAATACTAGAAAAAATTTAAGCTATGATATTTCCAATCTTTGAAAATGTTTCATTTACTTACTAAGAATATGTCAGTGGAACATTTGCATCACCTTGAGAGTAGCGAAAATTTTTAAGAAAAATAAGGTTAACAATTTGATCCTATTGGCGTATTATTTGAACATTCAGACAAGATTTCCAGGAGAATGAGTGGATGAAATTTTGTCACAGAGTACAATTTTGGTGCTAGGTGGAAACTAGACTCAAGGAAGAATGGCTTGGGATAATTATGAAACTGAAGGAGGTGATGAGAGGAAGAGTTCTAAGGAGCAATTCTTGCTGTTGACACAGAAAACATGAATTGTTCCTCTTTGATCATCACTGTCACCAGAAATGGTGGGTGTCAGAGCTGGAGCAGGTGGTCAGTCTACAGTGCTGCAAATAAGATTAGACTTATTTGCCATTAATGTGGTTATATACAACAATTCTAAATATTTTAGTGCATAACTGGAATAAACCACCATTTAAATATATATTTTTATTAAATTTTTGTGTGTTTCATACTTGGTCCTCTTTATATCCCCTTCCTACTCTGGATCCTCCTATAGCTCTTCCCCACTGGATTTCATGCATTTTTATTTATATTAAAGGCTTATCAATTAAAGTTAATGTCTTCTGAAGTCCTTCAGTACAAAATCATCCACTGGGGTCTTCCTTAAAGGAGATCAGCTCTTCCTCACCCTGACCATTACTTTTTTATATGCCTGTACTAACCTGTCTGTCATAGCATATTAAGGAACTAACCTTAAGTAAAAATTATGTCACTGTTTTAGACCAAGCTGTTTAGCACTGAGTCCAGAGAAAACTGCAAGAGAATCACTATTCCTAGCCTTCCAAGTGACCCAAATAACCTCCACCAATAAGTTGACAGAAATATCAGTGACAATTCCCTAAAAGTATAGATTCAAATGGCCTAATTTAGAAGTTCCCTATGCCTCAGTACTTGTAGAAGGAAGGCAGCCTATGACCTGACTGTTTAGTCAGCAATGATTGCATTGATCTATCCCCTGCCCCCACCTTCCAGGCAAAGCAATTAGAAGTGACAAAACTGCTTTTGGTCACTTTGTGTTTCTTCAGTCTCTCACTATTGACTTTATCCATGGAAAGCTCTGTCTATCTTACACAATGAAGGCTTACACAGGTCTAAAATGGAACATGTGCAATGTGTCCCTTGACAAACTGAAACATACTTAAATTAACGTTTTAGAATAAATGATTTATGTTTATAATTTCATATGCTTTGTTCTTATCAGATTCTGTTAAATGCCTGAGCATCTACTTATGTTACCCTAAGATAAGAATATAAGTTTAAAAATATAGAACGTTCTAACACATGTTAAAAAAAATCTGTTTCTGCCTATATTGATGGTTGTGTCTCCTATTTTCTCTGTTGAAACAACCAACTTTAACAAAGATATATTTTATATTATTACTGTTTTGCTTCTAGAAAAGGAACATTTTGATGGAAATTGAAATAAGCTTTATAATTGAGGGAAAACTGAGTTAATAAATTCAATTTCCTTTGCAGATTGGGATGCTGATTCTTAAAAGATGAAATCATATAACAGAGCATGTACAGACCTTTGCTGAAGTCGGTCCTTCAGGGAAGGTGATGTCCAGTGATTCTGGATTCCCTCCACATATGACCACAGGGTGTCATTTTGCAGTGCTATTTTCTAACTACAGAGTCCTTTCCTTGATACTTGGTAGTAAACATGCACCATCTTGAGTTTTAACATGGCAGATAACACTACATACAACCACATTTCATATTTTTTCCTGGTTGGTATTCCTGGGTTGGAAAGTGTTCACTGCTGGATTGGCATCCCTGTCTGCCTCCTGTTTGTCCTGACCCTGCTGGGAAATAGCATAATCATAGCTACTGTCAAAGTAGAACCATGCCTCCACCAACCTATGTACTTTTTCCTGTGTATGCTGGCAATGAATGACATGTGTCTTGCGTCTTCTACAGCTCCTAAGATGCTTGACATCCTCTGGTTTGATGCACATTGGATTGAGTTTGGTGCGTGTCTAACACAGTTGTTTTTTATCCACACACTTTGCATTATGGAGTCAGCTCTCCTAGTGACCATGGCGTATGATCGCTATGTGGCTATTTGCACCCCACTGCATTATGCAACCATCCTGACCACATCCATGGTGACTAAACTCGGTCTAGTTGGCCTGAGCCGAGCTGTGCTCATGGTTTTGCCATGTCCTCTTCTCATTAAGAGGCTGCCGTACTATACAAAATATGTCATCCATCACACCTACTGTGAGCACATGGCTGTGGTGAAGCTTGCCAGTGCCAAGACACTCATTAACAGAGCATATGGGATCTCAGTGGCCCTGTCAGTGATGTCAGTAGACCTAGTGCTTATTGCCATGTCCTATGTAAAAATCCTCCAGGCAGTGTTCCGGCTCTCTTCCCAGAATGCCCGCTCTAAAGCGCTGGGCACCTGTGTGTCCCATGTCTGCACTATCCTTATTTCCTACACCCCTGCACTGTTTAGTTTCTTAACTCACCGCATTGGTAAGAAGGTCCCTCCAAGTGTCCACATTATCTTTGCCAGCGTGTACCTCCTAGTGCCTCCTGCAGTTAATCCTGTGGTTTATGGGGTGAAGACCAAGCAGATTCGTGAACGAGTGGTGGGTCTTTTCTTTAACACAATAAACTTTCTGAAAGGTAAAACGTTATCCTAAAACTCATTTTAGAACATTCTGACTTATGTAATCACAGTGCATTTATATTATTTAAAATCTGTCTCAAACTTATAGTCTCCTTTAACTTATAGTCTTAATGGAGAATATTCTGTTATATCTCTATATGTACTCAATTTTTATTTTCATATAAAATATTTATAGAAATATAATGGTCACTTTTTGCATGTTTCTGTGCAGTTTCACATTTCCATCGCTAATGTATCTATAGCTATATATGTTTATGCATCTTTTTTCCACTCTACTGATTTATCTATCTGACTGTCTCTATAGGAATATTTATTTAGCTGTCTATATATTCAGAGGAAGCTAAAGAAAATATTCAAATTATATTTAAGTTTATTTCTAAAATATAAAAAATATTGAAATAATGATACCCATTCTTATAACCACAAAATCAGTTTAAAAGAAAACTTAAACCAATGATTTGTTTTTGCTGTAAAAGGTCATTATATTTCAAATTTCTGCCTCAGAATTGGTATTCCAGAGTTACAGAGAATCATCATCTATATCAGCCTTCCTTCAACAGGAAAAATGTTTATATTACATACTTGAACCATATTAAGAAAGAAAAATCATCAAAATAGAATAAATTGAGCTAAATTACTTGGTTTTTCCTATTTATAATTTAACATAAAACACATTAGTCAAAATATTCGTAATCACAACTTCACAGGTAATAAGATATGAATAAGAGAATTAAGAATTACAAATTATTCGATGGCTGGAGAGATTGCTCAGCAGTTAGGACCACTGGTTGTTCTTACAGAAGACCCGGGTTCGAATCCCAGCACCCACATGGCAGCTATCATCTGTCCGTAACTCCAGTCACAGGGGATCTGACAGCTTCCTCTGACCTCCACGGGCATTGCACAACACTGGTACACTTACCTACATGCAGGCAATACACACATACACATAAAATAAAAATAACTGAAAAATTAAAAAAAAAGAATTACAAATAGTTCAAAGAATGAGAAGGAAGAACCCTTATCTGACACAGACACTGAGTGTGACACAGAGCAATAATTTTTGAATTAGATCAGTTCTACATATATATTGATTTCTCTAGGGCAACCACTAAATATTTTAAAGGAACATCAATAGAAACCAATTATTGAATTTTCCAAAATGCTCCATTTAATCTAGAAAAGACCACAATATGTTGAAGAAAAAAATAAATGCATTAATAGAATCTAGTTATAAACAGGGCAGACATTGATTTAGGTATAAGAATAACCACAATTAATATGAATTGTCTCAATATGCAAACAAAAGATAAAAATTTAGAATGTATAAAACTGGAGCTGGTGAGATGCCTCAGTGGTTAAGAGCACTGGCTGGTCTTGCAGAAGACTCGGGTTCAATTACCAGCACCCACATGGTGACTAACAACCATATGAACAATCTTCCTTAACTCCAGTTCCAGGGGATTCAATGTCCTCTTCTGACTTCCATGGGCACTGCTAGACACAGGAGCACCTACTTATATTCAGGCAATAAGTTTTAGAGCATACTAGATTACAGAGTATGTATCCCTGGATACAACTCCTATATTAAACTTCACCCACCCAGGTATTGGGGACCATTAGGGAAGAGGGGGTAAAGAGATTGTAAAAGCCTGGGTTTTGTCCAGAATATAAGGAAACAGAGGCTTTCAGGCAAAAAGAAGCTTCTTTGATGAGGGTGAAAGTACACTACTCCGTGTATAAGAGGGTGCATAAAATTTAGAATAAAGTAAGAAGTTTTGTTGCTATAGAGATGTGATGAAAATAGGGTTTTCTCTAGGATCTATTTGACTATGTTTACACTACTGCACATGAGGAAGTTTCAATTCCAGTTAGACAGCTGTTAATTACTCTCAAGAAAAAGGTATCACTAATGCAGAGACCAAGAGGCCACAGGATACATATCCCTGAATAAAACATCTATTTCAAACTTCTTCCTCCCAAGGCTCTGGGATCATTGTGGAAGAAGAGGCAGAAAGATTGTAAGAGCCAGAGGGGTAGATGACCCCAAGGAAACAGTCTTCCAGGCAACTGGTCATTTACTCACATGAACTCACAGTAATGGTTACAGAATGCACACGTCCTAAACAAGCTCATTCCAGACAAAACCCAAGCATAGACATGGGGAAGTGGGTAAGGAATCCCAATCCAGTGTAAGGAACTTTTGGTAATTGATGGCTGCTGGGAGGGGGAGAGATGGTGTCTTACAGGTTTGGGACTCTTGGTGGGCCCAGTGAATAATTCCAAAATGAAGGACACTGGGGACACAATTCATACTCTATAAGCCACTACATGCGTACACAAACACACACACACACACACACACACACACACACATATATATAT
>NW_008335836.1:558409-569733 GCF_000622305.1 Nannospalax galili | reverse complement strand
GAGAGAGAGAGAGAGAGAGAGAGAGAGAGAGAGAGAGAGAGTTCATTAACCTGGGTGGTGGGAAGTAGGAGAAGGTAGAGAGAGAAGAGTGGATCGAGATGCCATCAAACTATATTGTATAAAAATCACAAAAATCCAATTAAAATGCAAAAATCATAGTAAAACTGAGAAAATCATTTCAAATGGTCAGATAAAGAAAATACTAAAAGTAAAAGGATGTATGGAAAAATAATCACAATTATACAAATATATCTGATAGTCTTCTGTAGAAAGCAAATTCCATTCTGAATCCCTACATCATTTTCCAAGCTGGAATAATGCAGATTTTCTTAACTAAAGAAACATATGCATACTATTTTATTCTTTCAATATATGCACATTTCTGATATTATTCAATCATGGGCAAGACTCTATAGAAGGGAAGGTCCAGACTGGTCTACTTTACTACCCGTTCATTAATGTAAGCATGCAGTATGAGCATATGATCTATATTTTCTATCTCTATTTAATTATTCATCAGTAGATAAGAGATGCACCTTAAAGTATTTGTTAGAAAATGATCAATGTTAATTTGCAAGTTAATTATACGTGGGGATTGTAAGAAATAATGTAGGAGCTGCAGAATTGGCTGAGTGGTTAAGAGCACTTGCTGCCCTTGCAGGGGACCCGGGTTCAATTCCCAGCACCCACATGGCAGCTAACAATCATCTGGAACTCTAGTTCCAGGAAATCAACCCCCTCTTCTGGTCTCTTCAAATATTACATGAGACAGGAACACAAATAAATGCAAGCAAAACACTCACACATATAAAATAAAAATAATAAATATAGAGTGTGATAAGGATTAGTATGGATTCTCATATTCAGAAAATGCTTAGGATTCGAACAGATTAAAGACTATCATGAAGATATAGAAAAATCCAAAATATAATAAAAAGTGAATAATTTAGAGCACTAAACTATCTCTAGGTAAACATAACCTACTGTTTTATTAGTCTCTGTTTTCTAAATTTTTATATTCTTCAAAGCTACATAACTTCAATAAGGCTGTTTATCACAGATTTCATCCAACCCTTTGAGAAAGTAAAAGGTACATGTACAATACTTGAAGGAAATTCCCTGGGCATTTCACAAACTCCTGAGAACAATGCCAACTACATCAACATTCTGCACCTGTGACCAGGCACTGACATCATTTAGGACACACAAATACTACGAAAAGTTTATTCTGCAATCTAAGCCTGATATGTATTATTATTTCTGCCTGATTTCTGGCGATTCATCAACATTAGTACTGAAAAGTTGATGTTCAGACAAGTCCTTGTGAAAGCAATAAAGGATAGGGTCTCTATGCTATTGTTTATAAATATTGTATCATGTTATTTATTCCCAGTGCAGATGAACATCACTAGAAATTAGGACTTAGAAATATGTAGGATTTACAATAACTCTGTGTCCTATACCTTCTAACAGTGTCTACTATCTCCATCTCAAACTGCATTATTTCAAGTTTTATTCCCACTGGGTTTCCTAACCTGGAAGTTTAATATCTATGATTTGCCATCCCTTACTCATCCATCCATGCAGTAGAATTCTTGGGAAATTACATGGTGCTTCATGTGATCCCAATGGAGCTAGACCTGCACCAGCCCATGTTCTATTTCCTGGCCATTCTGGCCCTCACGGACCTATGCATGCTATTGTCAACCGTGATCATGGTTCTGGAGTTCCTGAGGGGCTTCACTGAAGAGATGTGTTGATTTCTGCAAAGCACAGTCTTATTTCATTCATGGCTTTTCTTTAAGGGAGTCTTCTGTCCTCCTTACTATGTTTTTGACCATTACATTGCTATTTGCCATCCTCGATGCTATGTGAAAGTTGGGATATGAGTCTTAGGGGATAGATTTTTGTTCCTTTCACCAGTCATCATTCACCTGAACTTCTAAAATCATGTCCATCATCCCACCCTCTTTCATTCACAATGCCTGTACCAGGATGTGTTCTGAATGGCCTGTCCAGACATCTGCTTCAACAGTATTTATTGTCTTTCTATGGTCATATCTCTAGACAAATGTAATTTCTTACCATATGCTAAATATGGATTCTTTTATTTACAGACAAGTATATCATACACCGCTCATCAAAGAAGCTTCTTTTTGCAACAGATGGAAGCTACTGTAGGATTCCTTCAAAGGCAGACTGAAGACCATTATAATGATCCAAATGGAGAGCTAGATGAAGATTACATCCAGTCCAAGTATACTGGGACAAACAGACGACACATCCTGTTGAAGTGAGCATCTTTTTCTACCATCACTTTTTCAATGGCCTTGTGCTCACACTAGGAATGGGAGATGACAGCGATCCAGTGGAACTTCAAATGACATTTGATGAGAACATGATGGGGAAATACAGGAAGGATTGATCTGTGATTCCAACCCGTTTCTGAGTGAATCAGTGGATAAAAACTGGTTGCAAGCTCAGAAGATCATAGATTGTCACAAAGCAATCCATTGCCATGGCCAACAAGATACCTTACTCAATAGAATGTAATATGTGAATTAATCCCATCTGCAAGAGAAAATCATCAAAGTATATGTTTTGTAGGTAGTACTAGAATATGTCTCATGTTTTGGACAGGTTTCAGGTACTGAGAGAAATTCTGATGTCTCCAGCATTGCCAGAATAGAGAACCTGAACTCACAGAGACTACACTCAAATACAACTGTGATTTTAGAGCAATATGACTGTAAATGAAATAATCTGTAATTCATACATTAAAATCAATTATAGAAAAATGATAGTATAATGTGAGGTGGAAAATTTGACCTCCCAAGCTGCAAATGCAATAAAAACATCAACGGAACATGCTAGAAATAGAAAATTACATTAAATAGGGATGAAAAATTACTTCATGGGCTTTTTACTAAAAAATATTAGAGTTGAAGATTTTAGTATTAAAATAAATATAATAGTGAGTGAGGGCAAGAAGACAAAGAAGGAGAAATGAAAACGAAGCAGGAACAAGAGGGAAAGAAAGAGGAGGAAGAGGAACAGAAAAGGAGCATCTGGAAAAAACAGACAGAACATCAGAGACCTGTGTATGTCTCTCTTGTTGTAACTTTTCCAAATTAGAATCTGAAGAAAAGAACGTATAACTGGGGAAGGAAAATTTTGGAAGTTTGAACGACTACATTATTTCTCCAAAATCAAAGACAAAATGAATCATATATGCAGAACGTTAAATAATATTATGGAAGATAAATTTGCTTGCAATAAATGTACAACCCCAAGTTTAAGTCTGACGTGGTAGCATGCAGCTGTAACCCAGCACTCCGGACGTAGAGGAAGGATTATAAATTGAAGGTCAACTTCAGTTTGTAGCAATATATTGTCTCAAGAAAAAAAGCAAAGAAACAGCATATACCTATAGACTTATTGTGTTCTAAGATCTTAAACCAATACAAAAATATGAAAAAATCATATATAAGGAGATGCACCAGAAGAAATCAACAAAGATTAGAATTACACAGGATCTGTTAGGCTATTTTAAACTCCAGGAGCAATGAACAAAATTCTTAATTGAAATTTTACTCTTTTATACACTATAATTTGATGGTATTTAAACACCACCAAATCCTCCCCCACTGGCCCCACCCTTGAAGGAAATGAAATTTCAGCTCTAATACTAGAGAGAAAAATTGTTCACACATCTCAAATTCTCTTGAGGGATGTACAAACGGTGCATCAGCGACCAAGCACGGCTGTCCTTTAGGACTGGAAAGACTCCTCAAAGTATAGTGTACAATCTAAGACCCAAGTGCTCAGGGGAATTAACAATTCTTCATAAAACTGTTTTCCTTCAACATGTAGTCTGGGTTTGGGGATGATAACAAACGATTATATCTCTATTTTGCTGCTCGTAGAAATTCCATTACGATTTCCCAACCAAAGCAGATAAGTGTTATTCAAAATTAGGATATCAGAAAACTGTATGATTTAGAATATCGCTCAAGAAAAATTTTGTACTTTCTATCAATGTCTTATATCTCATTGTCAAACTTCAGTACGTCCAGGTTTGTCCTCACTGGGTTTCCTGGCCTGGAAGTTTACTCTCTCTGGTTTGCCATCCCCTTCACTTCCATCTATATAACCGTGTTCCTGGGAAACTGCCTGGTGCTGCATGTGATCCGAACAGAGCCGAGCCTGCACCAGTCCATGTT
The DNA here is from genome assembly GCF_000622305.1 of Nannospalax galili. NCBI lineage: Eukaryota > Metazoa > Chordata > Mammalia > Rodentia > Spalacidae > Nannospalax > Nannospalax galili. Next base: position 565,510 of record NW_008335836.1, on the reverse strand, counting down.
CTACTTCCTCGCCATGCTGGCCCTCACCGACATGTGCATGGGGCTGTCCACTGTGCACACAGTGCTGGGCATCCTGTGGGGTTTCATTCAAGAGATCAGCCTTGATGCCTGCATTGCACAGTCTTATTTCATTCATGGATTGTCTTTCATGGAGTCCTCTGTGCTCCTGGCCATGTCCTTTGATCGCTACATTGCCATCTGCAACCCTCTACGCTATTCCTCCATCCAGACCAATGATAAAATCATGAAAATTGGGGTGGCAATTTTATGTAGGAGTTCAATGCTCAGCCCTCCAGTCATCATCCGCCTGAAGTTCTTACATTACTGCCGTCCTCACTTCCTCTCTCACTCCTTCTGCCTCCACCAAGACTTAATTCGAATGGCCTGTTCAGACATTCGCTTCAACAGCATCTATGCTCTGTCTCTCGTGATCTGCACCCTGTTGCTGGACTCAGTGCTCATTCTTGCCTCCTACGTCCTGATCCTGCACACTGTTTCATCCATTGCATCCAGGGAGGAGAGAATCAAGTCCTTGCAGACTTGTGTATCACACATCTCTGCTGTTTTAGTTTTCTACATCCCTATCATTGGTCTGACCATGGTGCATCGTTTTGGGAAGCACCTGTCCCCACTAGTTCATGTTCTCATGGGCAGCATTTACATAATTTTCCCACCCTTGATGAACCCCATAATATACAGGATCAAGACCCAACAGATACGGGTGAGAATCGGAAAGCTGTTCTCCTTGAATGGATCCTAAGTACTGTAATTAACATTGAATGTACTTAAGCAATTGGATTTCGAAAAGATGAGCACCAGTACGTAAATAAAAATAGATTCAGTAACTTGATTCTGTTTCTAATCCACACACTGCAAATACTCTTCTCCTTTTACTGCTGTCATCATGAACCACCAACACTGATAAGCATATCATTTGGCCATTGCACAACTTTTTAAGATTTATTTTTAATTATATGTATCTCTGTAGATATGTGTGTGTGTGTGTGTGTGTGTGTGTTTATGAAGTGGGGAACAGTATTTTCGTGTGAGTTCAGGTACCTGTGGAGGCCAGAGATATCAGATCCCATTGCAGCTGAAGCTAGAAAGCAGGTATAAGCTGTCTGCTATGCATGCTGAGAATTGATCTCAGGTTCTCTGGAAGAGCAGGAATCATGCTTAATTACTGAACTATCCATCCAGCCTGATAAATTGGATATTTTATGTCAGCAAAACTAAGAACAATAAATAACCTTTCTTTTAGTTTTCCCAGTGGATAGTCTTCCCAGTTCCGTGCTACGCACAGTGGAGATGGAAATATAAGCATACACGGGGGGCTGCTGGCTTAGCAAGACACAGACTTTGTGATGATCATATTTATCTATGTCATAAAAGACTGACTATCAATATTGGACCATTCACTTGAAATTGTGTAACTTGAATATATATATTTTTTCTCATTTTACTTAAACACCTAGTTTCTGAATAAATAAAGTGCCTTGATTTTTTCTTAGCCAAAAAATGTTGACATGTTTCTAATTTAATATCTCCATTAAGATTTTAGATAGGTAATATTTTGTTTTATGTACATGTACTTTTAAATAGCAATATGTAACATAAAATGCTAATTTTAGGAAATAATTCTTGATGGATTTTTTTATGTTGTCTATTTTAGTGTCACGACAAATGACAGCTCTTTCCTACTTTCCTGTATCCTTGTTTAAAGAGTTTTTAAATGATTAGGCAGCTAACATAAACTGTATGGAAAAGAAAAATAGAGCAGTCATGAATGCAAGTCATGATTATAACATATAAACATTTAGACCCTGCTTGTATAAATTTCCTTAAAATTTTAACATATTATATGTTCCATTTACTCAGTTTTCTTTGGTATGTTTCTTGAGTTTTAAACATCACCAGTAATTCATCCATTTGAGAGGTACATATTTATTAATGGTAAATATTGAAAGATATTTGTGGCACTGTAGAGACTGCCAGGATGAAGATAGAGAATATTCCTATTATTACTATTAGTCCCCTTATATCTGACTTTGGTTCACTGCCTTCCACAGCTCCAAGTTCCTAGAAACCAGGAATCTCATTTCCATTAAAAGGATTTGCTGTTAGGGAAACAGTATGCAAATTTTAATGGAGTAACTATCTCTTTGCAGGAATTATATTCCTTTCAATAATGCTTTTCAGATTCATTCTTAATATTGCTTCTACGTCATAGTTAGGTGTCTAAACCTCTGCTTGTTCTTATTTTGTTTACTACTAAAGAAACAGCCCACATGCTGGCACTTTGATCTCCATTGTCCTCCCCGGTGCTTTGATTCATTGCACTTCACTATTACAAACTATTTTCCCATATGTAGCATAATTTTAATGTGTATTTGTTTACTTTTTAGGGACACGGTTTTTATTGAGAAGCAAGTATTACTTTGTGGTGGGTGTGAGACTAAGTCTCATTACTGTAGCATAGGCTGACTTCAAACTGAAGGTCTTCCTGCTTCAACTCTGTCCTTCAAACACTGAGATAGGTGTGGACCACTATGCTCCAGAGAAGTTGATTTTTTCATATATTTTCTATTAAAAGTGCAACATCTGATATATTAGCAATAGCAAGTTTGGCTCATGCAGGTCTCAGCGTCCTTGCCCATTCTTCATTACAGCATTAAAGGGAATCTAGAATATCCTCAAGGATTCTGGGAGGAAACAGGAGATCCTGCTGCCTGAGGGATTTAATACATTTATTGACTTTCTCAAATTTCATACAATATATTTTGGCTATATCTTCTCTCTTATCTTCACCCTTCTTACAGTTCCCCCACCAGATTTCATATACTCTTTCACATATAACCCTATCAAGCCACTTTTGTGTCCCCAAATGTTCTTCAATGTGCATCCATACAATAGAGGCTGCTTAACCTATCTGGTGCCACATCCTTAGAGAAAAACCAACTCTCTCTCTCTCTCTCTCTCTCTCTCTCTCTCTCTCTCTCTTCCTCAACTAAAGCTGGGGCTTCTCCACTTTCCCACTACTACATTGGAATTCGGACTGGCTTGAGCTTGCCTTGTGCATGCTGTTAAGATTTTTGTAAGTTCATATGAGTGAGTTTTCAGCTGTCTAGAAAAACCTGTGTCCTTGTGGCCAGCTACCACTCCTGGCTCTTACAGTCTTTCTGAAACTTCCTCCCCCAAAGGTCCCTTATTCTTGGCAGCAGAACTTTGAAATAGGTGTCTTACTCAGGTGTGAGCCCTCTGTAGTCTTTTTTTCTGTACCTGGCTAGTTGTGGCCTTCTGCATTAGTCCCATCTGTTCCATTAGGACGCTTTGTTGGTGAGAGATGAGAGATAAGATACATTGATAATCTTTCTTCCCCCTGTTCCACCATGTCCCCTGAGCCTTAGGTGCAGAGGTTGCATTGCAGGTGTGTCATGTAGGACTGGGCACTTCACAGAAACTTAGTCTCTGTGTTTGACCTGTTGTGGAACTCTGTAATATTCTCTATCTTTTGCAAAAAGAAGCTTCTTTGATAAGAGACACACTTGTGCAAAATATAAGGATCAAAAATAAAGTAAGAGATCATAATGGTCTAGGGATATGACCAATCTAGAGGTTTTTATTTAGAATGTATGACATCTAAAGCCATGAGTATTTGGTTGCTTTTGTAGTATCACACATGAGTTCTCTTTCATAGAAATTACTCTATAGATCATGCTGACCTTCAACTCAGAGGTTTACATGCCTCTACCTTCTGAGTGCTGGGTGGTCTCCTAGTATTTTCTTTATTTTTTAAAAAAGTTTTGAAAAATATTGTATTTAATCACATCTCTAATAAGAAACAGTACCAGACAGGAGGACAAACCTTCCTTTGAGTTCTTGGCCAGGGTGGTCCAAGAGACTCCAAGAATTACACAAACTTTGCCACAGCCCTTGATTGTCTCCTAGAATGTGAAGGTAAGACCCTACTGCTGAAGACAGAACAGACTTTGGACACAGGATTTGGAACAATGGAGCTGGAACTGACCTGGAAACCACTTCACCTGAAGGCTAGCCCTCATAGCTTTGGAGAATGCTATGAAGGTGCCAAGGGAAAACATCAATCAATGGTCCGACACCAGCTTCAAAACCAAATAATCACAGAATACATCATTGGTTCAGTAGTGGCACTTTTATCTTGGGGATAATCAAAAGCTACCTAATTCAACTAAATGTCTACTCAGTGGGAGGAAACTCATGTGTACTACTGTAAACATAGCCAAATACACATGTTTGGAGAGGTCATAGATCTTAGAGAAAACCCAAAAACTGTCACATCCTTAAACTAATATAATTTCTTACTATGTGCAAAATATGCATCCTTATGGTTGCAGACAAATATCCTAGTCACCACTTATCAAAGACGCTTCTTTTGTACCAGAGTATTACAGAGTACTACAACTGATCACATGTAAACATTGTCTGTGAATTGCCCAAGTCTAAGTGACACATCTACAATGCAACCTCTAAACCTAAGGCTCATGGAACATAAAACAAGGGGTAAAGAACACAATATCTTGTATCTTAGTTCTCATTAATGAAGCTTTCTCATGCAATAGAGGGCCAAAACCACAAAAGGTCACAAATGGCCAAAGTGTAGAGACTAAGAGTCTTCAGAATGCTAGTCCTTGGACATGACTCCTATATTAAATTACACCCACCCAGGCCTCAAGGACCATTGTGGGAGACTGGGCAGAAAGATTATAAGAGCCAGGGAGGAGATATATGACTATGTGGAAATAGAGTCCTATGAGCTTCTGGGACCCAGCTCATATGAACCTACAGGATCGGTGTCAACAAGCACATGACCTATGGAAACAAAAAACTCAACATAGAACTGGAGAAATGGACAGCAGACTCCAATCTTAGCTGAAGAAATACTGGCAACTGATACTTGCTAGGTGAGGAAGAGCTGGTCTTCCTAGAATGAGAGACTCTAGATAGGCTGACTAGACCACAGTAGATAAACTTACACTGAGAGACACTAACTTTCACAATAGACCTTAAGACAAATGGCAGTATCTAAGAATTCCAGTGTGGAGGGGCAGCTATGAGATGGTGCCAAAGGGGCAGGGGATATAGGATGATTAAGACTGATTGAGATGCTCTGTTTGAAATAAAAAAAATCAATACAAATATTGTATTTATTATTTTTATATTTTATGTATATGAGTACATTGACTACATGTATGTAAGTGTACCTGTGTCATGCAATGCCCATAGAGATCAGAAGAAGGCATCAGAACCCTGGAACTGTGATTACAGACAGTTGTTAGGCACCATGTGGGTACTAGGAACTGAATCTGGGTCCTCTGTAAGAGCATCCAGCACTCTTAACTGCTGAACAGTATTTCCAATCCCTCAATATTTTCTTACTCTTAACTAAATTCCTGAGCCATTCATATTAAACAGAAGAAAGCTTTATTTTGGTTCACGGTATAACAGGTTTTGTTTTATATTCACTTGGGCTTATTGCTTTGGAACTGTGATTGCATATGATGATGATATGGAGGATGTGGCAGAAGATGCCTGTTGAGATGAAAGTGACTGTAAAGGAACTAAGAACAGTAGGAAGGGGTCATGGCCCTCATTTTCCCTTCAAGATCTTTCCTTAATGACCTAATGTCTTTCTATTAGGCCTCACCTCTTATTGCTTCAACAACCTCCAAATAATGCCACAGGCTGGGGCTCAGAATGTTAACACTTGGGCTCTTGTTACCATTTATATTTTACTATAGTACTCACATTTATTAAATCAGATATTGACATAGTTTCATTTGTTCCTTTTTATGTGCTGATTAAGAGTGACTAGGACTGTATCATAGAGCTTTTTAAATGGTTTATCTCAAAATAAAATTCTCTTATCTGTCTTCAAAATGATCTTTCTCTCTGTACACCACACGGACCTCTGCCCAGCACACAGAGTTAAACACAGACACTTGCCAGTATAAGTATCCTGCTACCATGCTCTCCTGAACATATGGCTTGAGCTGAAACTTTCACTAAAGAATAATATTGCAGAAAAAGAAGTCAAAAAAGAGAAAGACAAAAATATAGAATTATCATTAAATATTGAAATCAATATGAAGATTCCTGTTCACGAAGATTTTAACAGACATTCGGAATTTTGTACATACAACACTTGCTTATGATTAATCCTAATCAGAACAACTGTGCTATCATCTTCTACTCTAAGTGAAAAGCAACTTGAATGGAGAGACCTCTCTCAAATTCAGTGGCAAGTTCTATACTTTTAGCTGAAGTATGCATCAACAACCAAAGCAAGCAAAACACAGCTTCTTTAGATTAGCTCATTCACATAACAGGATGCCATTAGAAGCTTTTGAACCCTTGGGTCCACCAAAGTAACCCCAGAAACTATAAACATAGATCAATTTCTAATCAGTTTTATTTTCAAGTATATCAAGAACTAGCATAAATGAAATAGTTGATTTTAACAGAAATTAAATAGTTTTCTTTAATTTGTGGGCATTTCACAAATGAGCACAGTATTTACATCTTTTCACTACCTTCCTCCTTCTGATTCTTCTGTGCCACCCTACGTTTTCCAATTTTCCTAGTCTCCTCTTCTATAATTTTTTTTCAGTCCTTGTGCATGCTAGGGAAGCAGTCTGACAGTAAGCTAAATTCCCAGCCCTGAAATTATCTGTACACATATTCACTTATGTGTAGATGAAAATGAAAAGTGCATAAAAATACAAATATATGCTTCATTTTTGCAGTAGAAGGAAACCATTATAGAGATCCACAACTGGCCAAAATGCAGAGCATATGTGACTGCTGGTTGTTGAAGTCCAGTTGGTATCTTCAGTGTAACCCCTACACCTAAACTCCAGGTAGCATTGTGAAAAAGGAGGCAGAAAGATTATAAGAGCCAGGAAAGAATGTCTGTCTCTAGATAATGTCTTCTAGACATGACAGGGAAGCTACGCCCATGAAATCTCAACACTATTATTGTCTAAACAAGGGCTTCAAAACGGCATTACCAGTTGATATACCAATGTGGATGGGGAAATTTTACCCGTACATGAAGAGCTATGG
>NW_008335836.1:549220-557501 GCF_000622305.1 Nannospalax galili | reverse complement strand
ATTAATAAATAAATAAAGCAAAATTAAACCTCACTAGTCTATATTTATTCTATTCAAAGTTGTAAAAATAAGCAAACCATAAAAATGCTATGGAAAAACACCATATGTAAAAAGGGATGTGACGTCAAGAAATCAGTGAAGATTGGATCACAGAAGATGTCTCTGAAGAAATTATAGACTCGGGCTAGTGAAGTGAATATTAAAATCCTGACAAGGAAAAGAAGAGCAATCATCATAATTTTATAAATGGTGAAAATAACTTTCTTAAACAAAAATCAAATAAATGCATCTGTAACAAACAAAAATATGATAAATTTGGTAACATAAATGCCAGTCTCTGTTGCCAAAACAGGGAGCTCCAGGTTCCGTGAGACACAGTGTCTCAAAACAAGAGGCAGAGAAACCATTGAGGGATGTGTGTCAACGTCAGTCTCTGGCTCCAAAACACACCTGCATGCACAGGGGAGTGTACATGCACACACAGGTGTGTACACACACATACACACACACACACTCACAAATACACACACTATAAAAGATTAAAGCATAAAGTAAAAATTTGAAGCAATAGAATTCAGATAATTTAACATCCAAATATATACAATATTGTGCGCAAGACTGAGCGATTATATAGAAAAAATTAGATTCCACTCTTACAGTTGCTATAAAAAGAACAATCTAATCTGTGCCCAAGTTACACATACTCTATTTTCATACCTAATAATACTAGGTTTTCATATCTACTGACATGGATTTGGCGTGTTCTCCTCTTCTAGAGTTTTAAGGAACATTATTAAGATATTTATTTGAAATCTCTCTGACTTCTTTTTTATTATTTGAGAGTCCCATGCATGCATATATTCTATTATGATCACATCCACCCACATTACACCCCTCTAGTTCCTGCTCTATCCCCCACCACATTTCCTTTGCAACATTCTGTCCTTTGAATTTAAACCCTGTGTACACTTAGTGCTGCCTATATGTGCTTGGGTGTGGGAACATCTACTGGACCATGGGTAGATTCTCGGGGGCAGTATCCATGAGAAAATTTTACTAAACTCTCTCCCCCAGCCGCCATCAGCTGCCAATAGCCCCTCAGCTAAGGGCGGAACTTCATGAAACTCTCTCCCACCCATGAAGGAATTTTATGGGCTTGATCTTGTGCACATCTTAAGCATGTAGCACAAACACTGTAAGTCCATGTGTGCAATGCTTCTATCATTTCAGGATTAATACTGTTTCACTGAAGGAACTTCCACTACCCTTGGCTTTCACAATATTTTCCCCCTCTTCCATTAAAATCCACGGGCTTTTGAAAGTGGGGTGTGATATAGATGTCCCATTTGTAATTTTTAGCTGAGCACTGCACAGTCTCTTATTCTTTGTAGGCTGACCAGCTGTGAGTCTCTGTATCAATCATCATTTACTTCAAAAATAACCTTGTCTTATAAGGGTTGTGAAATACGCTAATCTATGGATATAAAGCTAAAAATTTAGGAAACAATTTAATGCTCTGTCCATTTAGCAGGATAAGAGTATTGGGTTCTCACCCTAGGGCCTGTGCACTAGCCAGTTACAGCCCCCCCCAACGCCATTTAAAACAATGAAATAGGTGTTGGAGAGATGGCTCAGTGGTTAAGAGCACTGACTGCTCCTGCAGAGGACTTGGATTAGATTCCCAGCTCCCACATGACAGCTAACAACCATCTATAACCACAGTTCCAGGGGATCTGAAGCCCTCTTCTGACCTCTGTGGGCATTACACAACATAGGTGCACTTACACATATGCAGGCAATACACTCATACACATAAAATAAAAATAATAATTAAAACATTTCACTGGGCATGATGGAGCACACCTTTAATTCCAGCACTTGGGAGGCAGACGTAATCTACATAGCAAGTTCATTTCCATTTAATAGGATCACAGTATTAGATTCTCTCCTATGGTCGATGACCTACCCAGTCACAGGTTTTTGGCCCAGTTAATGGTACCAGGCATGAGTACCATCTTGTGGAGTAGGCTTTAAATCCAAGCAGAAAGTTGGTTACTTCCATAAAATCATGCCACTATTCCACCATTGGATGTATATCTTGCCAGGCCAGTTGCTATTATAGGTTGCAGGATTCACAGCCAATAGCAAGCATAGAACCTTTTAGTACTATGCACACTAGCCAAGAGGGAAAAAGCTATCGTTAGTACCTGTTGGATTCTTCCATGTCCTGTGTCTCAACTATGTGATTTTTTCACCCAAGGCTCATAGCATCAAGTACGAGAGAGTAACCACAAGCAATGGCAACGCCCTATAATGTTTGGAAGGCGTTCATGTGACCCCACTAACCAACAACTTGAAGAGAGGTAAACCATACGTGGATCTGGGCTTTAAACTCTAGAGCCTACAGTTTCTGGGAGAGGTATTGTCCCCTATGATAGGTTAAATTAATGTAAACTTCTTTTATATATGTATATGTTTTAGGGAGCTTCTACAGTAGTAGGCTTCCATGTGACCTTTTCAAAGGTCTTTAGTATTAAGCCTCCCTTACTCCCTTCTCTACCCTGCCCTCCAATCCCGAACATCATTTAGCCATTCCCCTTACAGGATTCCACTTCCACTTTCATGCCAACTGTGTTCTACCTCTTCCCTTTGAAACCCACACCCATGACCCCTTACTAGCTCCCTACTACTTATTACCACTCCAACTTAAACACACATATCTAAAAATTCAAAGCTAACTTTCACGCCTGGGAGAGCACTTGTGGAACTTGTTTTTCAGGAACTGAGTTATATTATGCAAAATTATTATTTTTAGCTCCAACTATTTATCTGCAAATTTGTAATTTCATTTTCTATACAGCTAAATAATATTCCATTGTACATATAATTCATTTTTATTATCATCTGTAATCTATTCACAGACCTCTAAGCTCTTTCCATTTCATAGCTATAGAGAATAGAGAAACAATAAACATGGATAATCAAATATCTCTGTACTATAATATAATATAGAGTCTTTGGGAATATGCTCAGGAAATGTATATATGGATCATATGGTAGATCTGGGTCTAGGTTTTGAAGGAATTTGTACAGTGATATCCAGAGTGCTTGCATCAGTTTGCATTTCCAATAACAGCATGTTTTCCCCTTTCTCCATGCCCATACCAGCTTGATAGTTATAAGTAGCAGGCTGAAACCAGATCTTTATCTCTCACCCTACACAAAACTGAACTCCAAATATACCCAGGACCTTAACATTAGACATGACAACTCTAATCTGTTAGAGGAAAAAGTAATGAACATACTTCAACTTCTAGGAACAATAAATGTCTTCCTAGATAGGACCTTGGTAGCACAGACATTAAGACAAACAAATCCAAATGAGAGTTAATGAAACTAAATATCTTATGTACAGCAAAGGACACCATCATTTAAAGGAAGAGGCAGCCTACACAATGGGAAAAATCTTTACCTCAGGTAGAGGGTTAGTATCTAGAATAACCAAAAATTCAAAAATATACTATAAGAAAATAGCCCAATTTAGTAGTGGGCATGAAACTTAACAAAGAGTTCTTAAATGATGAATTGCAAATGGCTGAGGAATATATACGTAAAAATATTCCATACCCTTACCATGACTGAAATTAAAACTATTTGAAATTTCATCTTACCCCAGTCAGTATGCATAAGATAAAAATTGCAACTTGTCTTTGGTTTTGAATATTTTCAATTTTACTGAGAACCATTTGAAATAGTGGCTGTTGATACTCTTAAGAAAGACTATATCTATCATTTACATAGTTTTAACATAAATCTGTGTTTGTGGACTGTATCTATGTGTGTAACTTTACTCTTCTGTAATTTCCAGCATGTAATACATACTTTTAATAATAATTGTTATTACACTGCAAATTACTTGAAAATTTTATCCTTTTATCAACATTTTGGAAATGCTTTTCTCTAACTCTGTCAATCACCACTTTAACATCTTTTTATTAAATTAATACACAATACTCAAAATTTAAATAATGCTAATGGACATTTGTCTTTCTTTGCCTAATATTTCACTTAGCACAATTACCTCATCTAAATTGATGAATACACACAGGAGCTATTTTCTAATTTAAGTTTAAATAGCATTCCTTTTTATTCCTATATTTAATGTCTTCAGTCATTTTTCTGTCAGTGAAAACATGCTGTTTCTATGAGATGGATGTTGCGAACACTGTTGCAGTAATGATGGAAGTCAACATGTATTTTTGAGATCTAAATTTCTTTTATGGTAAATATTAATTTAGAAGTAGAATTTATGGAGCATATAAAAGTTTTATTTTTAATTCTTTGAGGAAGACCTAGACATGATTACAAACACATTTTGGAGAGTTTGTGTTATTTCAAATTAGAAAATATGTAAAAATGCTTACATATTCATAGAGAGATTTAACCAAGAAAATGCAGCAATAGCCTCAAAGCCAATCATCATGACCTTGTACTAACTGATGTTTGTCCAGTAATCATGGATTATAGACATACTTATCTTGGCTATTTTAATTGATAGAAAAACCATAAACTATAGCAAAACATGGGAAATCACAATGTAGTAAAGAGACATAATACTTTAAAAACCATCTGAAGCCTATGTAACTAAGGATTCTGTGAGGAAAAGAAAAGATTCATTTTAATTCTGGCCTCTGAAAACAGCTTCACTGAAAAAGGTAACATTTTTGTCTCGTACTTTAGACTCTCCAATCTTTGCAACATGTTTTAATTATTATGATTGAGCTTTTTTTAAGTATGTGATATGTTCCAGGTATCAACTATATTTTAGCCCTAAACATATTAACTAGCAAAGTTATAGGTAATGTGGACATTATAAAATATTTTTTGAAAATGCCCAGTTTAAAATTCATGCAAATAATGTTATGCCATATGTGAAAAATCTAAAAATTGATTATTCCATGATAATCAGAAAAGGCACAAATTTCACAGAGGAGAGTTCCATGAAAAATAGAGAAAATAAAGTATAATGTACATAGATAATTCATAATCTAACCACTGTGTTACACGCCAAGAAGCTCAGATTCCATCAAGATTGTTTGCTTTCTCTTGACTAGTTGTTTATAACCTGCAAAGTTTCTTCAACTGGCCCATTTCCATAGGGATCACATGAACCCTGGAAGAACGGAGAGGCACAGCTGCAGTTCCAGAGAGAAACATTACCCACACATCTCACATTCTCCCAAGGGGTGTGCCAACTGTGACAACTCTGAGCATGTGTAAACAAGCAGGGTCATAATTTAGACCTGAGCAGCCAAAAAGAAATCTATTCTTCAGTCTAAGTCGTATGACCCCCATGGGCATTACCAGTTCTGTATAAACTCCCTCCTTTCCTAAATCCCTCAACAGTAGCTCTGAATAGTTCATGTCTAGACAAGAGTTTTTTTATGATACTAGAAAACAAATCATGCCTCTACATTGCTGCATAGCAAGATTTTATCATATTTTATTTTCTTTAAAAAGCAGGTAGACATTATTAGAGGTGAGAATATCACACATATGATTCAAAAATCTCTACAGAGATACTTTCAGTCTTCTACCAATGCCAACTCCCTCTATCACAAACTTCACTAGTTCCAGATTTGCTTTGACTGGTTTCCCTGGTTTGGAGATCTACTACCCATGGATCTCTATCCCATTCTCCGTAATCTACATGACAGTGTTCCTGGGAAACTGCATAGTGCTGCATGTGATCCGAACAGAGCCGAGCCTGCACCAGCCCATGTTCTACTTCCTCGCTATGCTGGCCCTCACCGACATGTGCATGGGGCTGTCCACTGTGCACACAGTGCTGGGCATCCTGTGGGGTTTCATTCAAGAGATCAGCCTTGATGCCTGCATTGCACAGTCTTATTTCATTCATGGATTGTCTTTCATGGAGTCCTCTGTGCTCCTGGCCATGTCCTTTGATCGCTACATTGCCATCTGCAACCCTCTACGCTATTCCTCCATCCTGACCAATGACAAAATCATGAAAATTGGGGTGGCAATTTTATGTAGGAGTTCAATGCTCATCCCTCCAGTCATCATCCGCCTGAAGTTCTTAAATTACTGCCGTCCTCACTTCCTCTCTCACTCCTTCTGCCTGCACCAAGACTTAATTCAAATGGCCTGTGGAGACATATCTGCAACCCTCTACGCTATTCCTCCATCCTGACCAATGACAAAATCATGAAAATTGGGGTGGCAATTTTATGTAGGAGTTCAATGCTCATCCCTCCAGTCATCATCCGCCTGAAGTTCTTACATTACTGCCGTCCTCACTTCCTCTCTCACTCCTTCTGCCTCCACCAAGACTTAATTCGAATGGCCTGTGGAGACATACATTTCAATAGTATCTATGGTCTAGCCCTGGTGATCAGCAACCTGTTATTGGATTCAGTGCTCATATTAATGTCTTATATTTTGATCCTGCACACTGTTTTATCCATTGCATCCGAGGAGGAGAGACTCAAGTCCTTGCAGACTTGTGTATCACACATCTCTGCTGTTTTGGTTTTCTACATCCCTATCATTGGTCTGACTATGGTGCATCGCTTTGGGAAGCACCTCTCTCCACTGGTTCATGTTCTCATGGGCAACATCTACATCCTTTTCCCGCCCTTGATGAATCCCATAATATACAGCATCAAGACCCAACAGATACGAGCAAGAATGCAGAGATTGTTCTTGAGAGGGCCCTAAGCACTCAGATCCACTCTGATTATATTTAACAGTCAACAAGTAGATAACAGAAAGACAAAGATTCTTTAAGTAACTATAAGTAGATTTACTAAACGCTATTTAATGATGCCTTACATTTTACAAGTTTTCTCTTCTCCTCTTATAGCTCTTAAGTCAGTGTAATTTACTTCTTAATCAGCACTGTAAAATAAAATATGCATGGAAGGTATTCTGAGAACCAGCCACCTTAATGTATCAAGTAGATTTACTTGTAAAATTCTTACCTTACATGGACAGTTTTGTGTATGTATTTCCTTATCCTATGAAGCTGATATCTTTTATTTAGAGCCCTTCAACAAATAATTACTAATGATTAGACATTATCTTAGTACATTTTTATTAGTTTAAGCAACATGTTTTTCGTACACCCCAGGCCCTGTGGCTCATTCAGCCATTTAGCAATATAATAGAAGGGCACACTATTCAGATTGAACTATGAAATCACTCAAAAGTATTTAGATAAGCAACAAAAGAGGAAATCTCAGTGCTGTATTTTCCATCAACCCAACAGTTTCTACAGTCCCAACCCTGATAATGAAGACTTTCGTGACTAGTTTATTAATCCACGTGCCAATACAATTAATAACTACCTTAAGAAGACCATTTATAAGGCAAGATATTTCTTTGATTCCATATTTTCTCTTGCTTTAATCTCCAATCACAGTTAAAATATTACTCTGACTATGTAAAGCAAATAAGTTTCTAACAGTACCTCCATAAAGATTCTGAATTAAGTACTATTTTCTGTTTCATAATTGAGTTTTTAACCTGCCAGTGATTTAAGTGACATGACAAATTTTAGGAATCATTTCATGATGGAATTTGGACATATTTTCTCCTTCATTTCTTTTCCGGTCACACACTGATGTTTCCTGCCTCCCTTGTGGTCCATTTGCTTCTTCATGTAAAGACACTGAGAAAGAAGGTTTTCGATTATTCCACAATAATAGTGGGACAAGTTTGTTTCCAAAGCATCATTTTTCTAAGGCTATTACTGTTTCATTTTGCTTCATATCTATTTCCTCATTACTATTTTACTTTACTTTAGTGTTATTTATGCTGCAAGTTAAGAATTTAATAGTGCCTTTTCGGGTAAGTTACAAACTGAAAAAAAATAACGTAAGAAAAACAACATTGGATTCTTTTTTTCTGTTCTGAACCAGTATTATAATAGACCAAATTCTTCTAGAATAAAGTTTCACCCCATGACCTAAAGTTTGCTGGGGAAAGGTTTGGGTTTGCTGTTGGTTTCTGTAGTGTTATTTACTTTTCATTGCCCTTTGTATATAAAGTGTTGTTGTCTAAATATCCAATCTTCCTCTTAAAATTCAGTTAGTGCTCTTTTAATTTCAGTATTTCCTTTTTTATTGAATTTTTGTGAATGTCATACAATATATTTAGATCATATTTAGATTCCTTTCCCTAACTACACCACTTGTTACTGCTCTTCTCCACAATTCAATTTCAGGCTAATAAATAAATATATACATATATTATATTG
>NW_008335836.1:546062-548577 GCF_000622305.1 Nannospalax galili | reverse complement strand
TTACGAACATTGGTTAAAGACTCTTGGGCCCAAAGTCCTTAGAGCCTCAGTATGTTCAGAAGTGGGCACTTACCATGATTTGTGAGTTTCTTGCTGTTTAATGAAGAACTCTGAAGCCCTTTGTTGTCTTGAGGAAGAACAGTATTGTGGCCTGTCACTTTGTGACTAGCCGTGGTGCGTGATCACCTTCATTCCTTGGCTGCTCTTCGGATATTCAAGTAGTAAAGAGGAAGCTGCCAATTCTGCCCCTGCTTTCACGTTTCCTCTACAAATACACTGGTTATTTATCCTTTCACAGCCCCACCTTATGAATGATTACAGCAAAATATCTGGTTCAACCTGAGACCTGGAATATGACACGGTTCCTAATGTACTTTCACATCTATGCCTCTCTTCCCTCCTCCTTGGCTGCTCTTCGGATATTCAAGTAGTAAAGAGGAAGCTGCCAATTCTCCACTTGCTTTCACGTTTCCTCTACAAATATACTGGTTATTTATCTTTTCATAGCCCCACCTTATGAATGATTACAACAAAATATCTGGTTCAACCTGAGACCTGGAATATGATACGGTTCCTAATGTACTTTGACATCTATGCCTCTCTTCCCTCATTTCAAACAAGAGTATTATGCTGTCTTGTTTTTCTTTTTCAAAATATTCTATTATTTTTTAATGTATTATGAATGCATATCTTACCAGGTTGGAATGATGGTTAATTTTCACTTCTAGTAATATGCAGAGCACCTACAGAACAATTAAAGCTAGCCCTTAGAGATGAAGATTTGAAGTCAGCACCAGATTCATTTCTCTTTGTTTCTTCTAGAGCTTTTGTAGTTAGTGCTTTCAGCAATAGGGTTTTACTGTGAAGTTCTGGTGGTTAACCCAGAGCAAGGGAGAAAAATCCAGTATTGTTTGAGGGTCTATGTGACCCCTGGCCAATAGCTTCACTAGGGGAGTCTATTCCTGGTACAGAGCTATTATTTTGCTATAGTATCTAGTAGGAGCATTGCTCCCCTGTAAAAGGTAACTCATTTTAATCTCTGTTAAAATGTATTTATATATACTTTAGGAAGATTCTATAGTGGTAGGTTTCCATATAAAGGCTTTTCTAAAGGCCTTTAATGTAAGTAATCCCTCCCCACAGTCCCTTTTCTGCCCTGCCCTCCCATTCCTCACCCCATTTAACCTCCCTATTCCTTGATTCCCCTCTCCTCCTTTATACCAACCACTGCATTCTTCACTCCTGTCAAGCTTCTCCCCACCATGGTCATTTACTAGCTTCCTGACATCTTTGGGTTGTCCAATTAAAACATATATTTTTTAAGAATTTAAAGCATTAATTTTAATTTACTATGAATCACTGTACAATATCCATTTTAATAATCAAGTTTCCAAAAATTGCTATAAGAGTAGATGAAAAAATTGAAGTTCAAATGGCATTTTGAGGAAAGATCTAGGGATGGAGATTTCCCTGCTTTGTTTCTATTAACGTGCTGATTCTGCAAGTTTCAACTAACTTGCAATCTATGCCAATTATTTACAACCAAACACATGAGGTTATAAACTACTGAACATTTCCTCACCGCTTTTAAGAAACCACATTTTCCATAACAACAGTACAAAGTGAGAATATTTCCTCTATTCCAAAATTTCTTCCATTTGCATTAATGAGAACCAATCGGTTGAGTATTTTTTTTGTCTTTGCTTTTCTTTTTTGTAATTTTAACTAGACATTTGTGCATTTTACACGGAACGTTTTAATCATCTTCATACCTGTTTCCCATTGGTAGCCTCCCACAGCCCTTCCCACTGGAATTCACACATTCTGTCATTCTATTAAAGTCTATCATGTCAAGTTAGTGTCCCGAGACATCCCTCAGTTGAGGGTTCTCTATATTTAAGATTTTCACAGTATTTACATCAACAGTTGCACAGATATCCCCAATTTGCATCCACTTCCAATTCAAGCATATCAATTTGTCTAGGTTCACTCATATACATTGGTTAAAACAGGATTCTCATTTTCATAAGTTTCATTATTTTTCAGACTCAAAACCATACCATTCATTGTTTCATGATAGTAGGGAGAAGAGGAAGAATGGACCACAGGAACAACAGTTCAGCAACTTCTCTATTCTGAATGAATCTCCATGTATACCCAGTACATTTTAGAACAATGGAAAAATGAGTGAAGAAAATACATACACGCAATAGTTATGCAGTTTGGTCAAATTCTCCTAAGAAATAATGTATCAAGGTGGAAAGGGGGGACTGGAAAGACGTCTCACTGGTTAAGAGCACATACTGCCCTTGCAGAGGAACCTAGTTCAAATCTCAACATGCACACTGGACAGTTCTCAATCTACTATAACTCTGGTTCTCGGTGATCCAAGGCCTCTGTCCTCTAAGGGCATCTGCAGTCATGTGCACATACACATACTACACAGACACACACACAAACACATAATTAAAAAGAAAAATAAAGTTATAAATAATGACAGTCAAAAACATTTTGA
>NW_008335836.1:533147-545708 GCF_000622305.1 Nannospalax galili | reverse complement strand
ATTCCTAATCCTGCTACAGTATGAGATTTCCACTATGCCCTTCAGGTGCTCCTAACTTATATAGTTTCTGACAATTAAGAATTAACGTGGTTGGTTATATAAAAAAAATGCTTTGTTGGAAGAAAAGACCTGGATAGCCCTCTCCTGAATTTGTTTGGTCTTAATTCCATAAATGATGGGATTGAGGGCAGGTGGCAGCACCACATAGAGGCTAGCGAGGAGAATGTGCACATGGAGTGGTATTTTGTGACTCCCAAAACGGTGAGCAAGGGATGAAAAGAAAGCTGGTGTGTAGAACAAGAGGATGACACAGACATGGGAGCCACAGGTACCCAGAGCCTTGAGTCGAGCATCTTGGGAAGGAACTCTAAACACACTGCAAAGTATCAGTAAGTAAGAGATGATAATAAGCACCACATCTAGGAATACTGAGAACAGAGCCATGACCATACCATAATAGATATTGACTTTGATGCTGCCACAGGCCAGCCTGGCAATGCCCATGTGTTCACAGTATGAGTGGTGGATGATGTTCCTCCCACAATACGTGAGTCGATAGACAAGAAAGACCAAGGGGGAGCAGATGAAGAAGCTCCTAGTCAGAGAGGCAATGCCCATTTTGCCAATGACTGACGGGGTTAGAATGGTGGTGTATCTTAAAGGACAGCAGATGGCCACATAACGGTCAAAAGCCATGGCCAGCAGTATCCCAGATTCAACCACAAAGATGAAGTGGAGACAAAACATCTGTGACACACAGCTAGCAAAAGAAATGCCTCCGGCTTGGAACCAGAAGATTGCTAACACCTTTGGGATGGTCACTGTGGAGAGAAATATATCAGCCAGAGCCAGCATGGAAAGGAAAAGGTACATGGGTTCATGAAGAGTGCACTCAGTGAAGATGAGACATATTAAGAATGCATTGCCTACAACAGCCACTATGTACATGGAACAGATGGGGATGGAGAGCCATGCGTGTACATCTTCGAGTCCTGGGATCCCAGTCATGGTGTACCAGATGTCTCTGAGATTGGTGTGGTTTAAAGAGGGTGATGATGTCATCCCTTTCTCTGCTCTGTAATGCTGGATCTGGCAATAAAAATTGTAAATCACGGTTACATTTTACCCTTGGCACTATGCCTAAGTATTGCCTTAAGAAAGATTGTCAAATAGAGAAAAATTGAAAGGATTATCAGTGAATCATGCTTCAGGGATAGAAAGACAAGCAAGCTTCATTATAAGGAAAATGCTGTGGTATGAGCAAAAGTAAAAATTATAATAGTTAAAACACAATGTAAATGTGGTTGAAATTGGGTCTAGATACTGTACCTGATAATTTATTGTCATAGGATCAAATTCAAGTCTGTGGCAGGCTTTGCACAGCTAGTTCCTTTGCTGATTGATCATTTTTATGATTCATCACAATTCTTCTATCTTGATTTCCAGAAGCTTTATCAGAATACTATTGTGGCCTTTTGGGATGTCAGAGACTACTGAGTCACTGCTAATCATTGTTTCCATGCTTTAAAGTGAAAACTTCTATCAAAGAGTTTGTTTTTCCTTTCTCTAGCAATTCAATTTGCAAAAGGAGAAATAGTATAAGCAACCCCTGCTTTGCGCAGTGCAGCTGTGATTGAGGTTTCGTCCTTTGCCCTTATTGTTCATGATTTCATTCTGCACCTTTTTCCAGCTAACCAAAACTGCACCATCACGGCTCATGGAGCAGCCTTCAAATTCAGGACACCTTGTCCTTCTATCTACCTCACATCATGTCATCACGTTGTGACACAAACCCCCACTTACCCAGCTTTTGTTCTACTTATGCCTTTTTGGTTTGTGTTTGTATTTTCCTCTTTTAATCTTCTTTTTGGGTTCTTGTTCTAATTTTCTGTACTACTATAGAAAGGAAGCTAAAGTTAGCTCGTAGACAACAAAGTCACAAAATAAATGAATTGGGCAGGGGATATAGAGATAGTGCAGGGAGTGGAGAGGGTCTAAATATGTCAAAAGTATATTGAATAAAATTCACAAGAATTCAATAAAAATGAAAAAATAATTATGTCATTAAACAATATAAAGTATAAAGTAATTACAGAATTATAAAAAATGAAATATACGTGTAAAATGCTGAAGTGTTGGCATAGCAGTTACAAGCATGGGTTGTTGTTGCAGAGGACCCAGGTTCAGTTCCCAGCACCCACAAGTTTACTAACAACCATCTGTAGATCCAGTTCCAGAGGATCCGACTCCCTCTCCTGGTCTCTGCAGGCATTGTACGCCTGGGTACACTGTCATACACATGCGCAAATCAACCCTACACGTGAAACAAAAACAATAAATAAATAAATAAATAAATAAATAAATAAATAAAACTTTGAAAAAAAATTTTAATGAAAACATTGTTTCTAAACATAGGAAAGTATTTCCTGTGTGTAGAAAGGGCTACATGGATAAATGTGGAATGCTGATCAAGGTTGTGGGGTGCACTGGAAGAGCAGACTTTTGTATGAGTTACAACCACAGCTGCCACGCTCTTCTACCAGCCAAACATTGCACTAGCTGAGGCACTGCATCGCTCTGATTCTCCAATCACACCACTCATGTAAATCCAACTTATTCTTTCAATTTCTTTTTAAATATAAAAATAAAAATCCAATCACAGATCTGAATCTCAAAGACCAAAAATATCAGTCTATAAATCTTCTAAATGTACTGTAACTGATTCTGTTAGATTAAGAGGTGGGAAATATTTTTGATTTTTTTATTATTATTTTATGTATGTGAGTCTTTGCCTGCATGTATGTAAGTGCACCTGTGCCCCACAATATGCATAGAAGCCAGAAGAGGGCACTGGATCCCCTGGAACTAGAATTATGGACAGTTGTTAGATACTATGTGGGTGCTGGGACCTAAACCCAGATCTTCTGAAAGAACTTTCAGTGTTCTAACCACAGAGCCATCTGTCCAGCAACCCCCAAAAGAAAAAAACTTAAAGACTTATGAGAATTAAATCTTTATTGTATCCATAGAACATAGCCTAATTAGTAGTAGCGACAGCTCCCTACAATATAGATGACTGTTAAATATAAGGAAACCTTCAAGAACTTAAATAATTTACATGGATAAAACAAACATTTTTAACAATTTGCTATGAGTTATATTATTGTTTTATATCATTTATTTTCATGAAATATTAGTTAACATAATGACCTCAAAGTTGGGTAATTAGTTTTTCGTTTCATATATTATAAAACTACAGCATGAGAAGGTTAAATAATTCACTCAGGTCACATAAATAATATTTAACTAAGCAGAGATTAACACTCAGCTCACCTTGTTTTAATTTGTGCATTCATTTACCAGTCCTGAGCAAACCTGCATTAAACTTCTGTTCCCTCTAATTTCCTACATATCCTTATGCTTTGTTTTCCTACACATTTTCATAGTTCAAAGACAATTTTCTAGTCTTTTAGAGTTTATTGTCATTATTTCCTTGTTATTAGTATTATTGTAACTATCATTAATTGTGCAAATTTCACATTCTGTTGAGAGTAAGAGTTGAAAGTAAAGAATTAAACCATCACCAGTGTTCAGGAAATTTCTAAGAGTTGGTCAGATGCTCTTACTTTGACAAGTGTTGGTAATGCTGGTTGTGTGACAGCAGAAAGTCACCATGGCAGGTGACTGTGACAGGGATATTCACTCAGGTAAAGAACTGTAGCAGGAGGGATCAAGAATGTTGGGAAATTTTCTTTTGAATGCTAATGTAGTGTCTGTTTTTGGTCGATGATTGTTTTTGCTGTTGTTGTTTGGGGTGAGTTAGGTCAGAGGGATGAGTTATTGAAGAATTTGAAGAAAAGAAAGGAATAGAAATTCTCAAAACTAAAATCCTATCATGATGTAAAATATGCAATGAATGTATGCTTCATTGTTCCTTCACTAAGAAAAAACAGATTTTAGAAAAATAGTAAGGACAGAGAACTTTTAAACATAACAAAGGTCAAGACATTAGTTTCAAAATATTTATGAAAAGTAACATGTCCTCTAGAAGAGATACAATTGCCCAAAAGAGTTGTGGAGCAAATAGCATGAATTAGTAAACAATTTCTATTAGCAGTGAGGCATCCAGAAGACAGGAGGAGAAACAGTTTTTTTTTTTTTTCTGAGAAAATCTCTTGTACAAGGTAGCCCAGCTCAGCGTGAACTTGTAATCTTCCTCCCTCAGCCTTGAAATACTGAGATTATAAGTGTTTACTACCATGCACAGTACCAGGATGATTTATTCTACTACAACAAAGGCCACTACGGCAGAAATAAAGACTACATGTGTTCATTAAAGAGTTACTGGGCTTCTCAGTAGGCGAGTGGTTTCTCTGCAGGATAAAGGAACAGCCCAGCAAGAAAAGAAGGCATCTCACACAAGAAGATTATAACTGCCCAGTAGTTTACAAATATGTTGATTGGACTGGTAAGGGATTCTGCAAGATGGACCAATGCCCAAGAACCATAGGAGAAAAAGCAGGTTTGCCTTGAGGATACGTTCATCCTCTTCATTTGAAACAACTTGGGTACAAGGTTCTGGGACACAGTCTATCCAGAGTTTTCAATCTCTGACCCCATGCCTAGCTTACCTGCATGTGTCTTCATCTCTTGTGCCCACATTAAAAATTTCCTCTGAGATATACAGAGAACACTACACTTACATGAATGCATATTAATATACTAAAACACAACTCATAATGGTTTGATAATAGAAAATGAGTCAAATTGCTACTGTTAATGAAATAATGAGAAATGACATGAAACTCACAGTCACTAATTTGGGACCCATTTCTTGTGTCAATCATTCACGTATGTTATTAGAATTCACACCATTTCTCTTTTCTCCCTAATATTCAGTACTTATCCCACTCAAGGCCCCCTGCAGGTTTGGGATTAAACTGTATCTACAAACTGTTGAGAGATGTCATAAATAATCATTAGCAAACCTGTAATGTGCCCCACAGTCTATTGTTCATGAAATTGTTAATGACAAGGGAGCAACTGAATTTTCTCCTCCTCTTTATAAGTGCAGTAATTCTTGAAGCCCTTGGCTTCTGATTTATATCACATTTCACTTTTCTGCACTTATCATAACTGTGCCATGTCTTCAAATATATTCATGCAATATCAAAGCTAACACAAAAACAGAGCAACCCAATAAAGTAAAATTATCATTTGATATCAGTTTTCACTGTCTCGAGAATCAGAATTCCATCCACCTCACCAAGGCTCCTTATGTGTGCGTGTGTGTGTGTGTGTGTGTGTGTGTGTTTCCATTTTAGTTTCAAAAAAGTATGGCAAACTCCTTGTTGCCTTAATGTCTAAAACACCAAGAAAACAAGAAATTATAAAGAAAAGCCCATCAAAACCTGTGAGAAGGAGTCTGAAACCATGTCAGAAGTATTCTTCATCTATAGTAAACTTAACTTGTGGTTGACTGACGGGGTTGATAAAGCTTAGACTTCTGTTTGTTTATACACACATTACAAATAACCTATCATTCTTAATTCTGAGCTAATTTTCCTTCATCAACATTATCTGTCTCAAAAGATACAAAATACTTTTCAAGGAATCATTGACTGATTGAAAGAGTATCTTCTGTCCCGCTGTTGCACTACAAACTTTGATAACAAACATATCAAGACAATTGGATGTGATTCTTCCCTCCAGCCTTAGATCAATTAAACCACTTATGATCAAGTGTTGTAACATAGAACGGCAGACAGGAAAGAGGGCATTGTCTTCCATTTGAATTAGGACTTACTTAATCTGAAGCTAGTCACTGAGTGGATATCCTCTGAAAGCAGAAACCATCAACTCTCCAAACTGTGCTGCAAATGTGGACTTGAAAGTGTTCTGATAGATGGACAGTCGCTCCTTGATCTAGGTATGTAGAACTCACCCAGAGACTGCCTGTATACTTTTCATAATCCCATAGGATTCAAGACTCAGTGGAATTAGGGAATGCAGGAAACCATTCCAGATCTCTTTGGGAATTTTAATTAAGGCAAAACAAACAAATGAAAAAATGAACTATAAACGAAAGACACATAATATGTTAACAAGTGTTGGAAGATCATTTTTTTCAGACAACCCTTACAGAGTAACAAAATCTTTATCACAAGCAACAATCTACATTATGACTGCTATGAGAGAAAGAGCAGAGGCCAAATATTTTTGTGGTTGCAACTTTAAAAAAATGTATGAATTTGTGTGAGAATTTGATTGTTAGGGAATACAAATTTATTTTCTACTGCTAGAAATCCACTGTTTAATAATTTGCAGTGTCCTAAAAATAGCTCATAATCCACTGAGGTGAAAATAAAGTATAATTTCTCATCTTCTTTTGTTGTGTTTTAATCAACCCCAGGGCTTAGTGTTTACTAGGCAAGTGTTCTGCCACTAAGCACACCAATCATCTGTCATGCAATAATTTCAAAGAACTGTTACCCGTTCATAGGTTAGTTAGTATAGGAAGGGAGAAATATGTAAGGGAAATAGCTTACACTGTCAAACTCTATGACCTTAAGATGTGTCAGTTTAAAACACACTTTCATATATAAATTATATGAAGCCATAAAATATCACGCATTTCTTTTCCATGTAGTCAGTAATAATATCAAAACTCAGAAACTTTAATAACAAAATTCACATACACAAATATCAAATAAACAAGCTGAAGTTAAAATACAGACTACTTTGCCAAATTTTTTTGAGGAAGACAACACTGTTATTGGTTAAAACAGGAACTGATTCTTCAACGTAATAATAAAATTATTCATTTGAAACTATGTAATGTTCAATATATTTATTCCTGAATGTGAAACATGATTCAAATAGTATAAAATGCATTATCATTACTCGTGCTAGATGGTGACGGTCAATAGTACATTGTGTATATCCCTATTTCAGAAACACAGATTGAATGAAAGATCTCATTTTGAAAGTGATGCTTAACTGTGCTTAAGCACTTATATGTAAGATACAAGAAAGGGCCAGGATAAACTTGCTCAGGAATAAATATGCAAGATTGAAAGGATTACCATTTCCACATTGAATTATATATATGAAGAACTTGTATATTTGCTAATTAAAAATCATTAGCCTTTCTATTGCATCTGTCAATGATAAAAGAAAATGGCAAAATGTTTTATTTTGAAAATGGATCAGATATGCTAATTTCACTTACAATGGAAAAGAAAGCGAGTAAAAGCCTCATGATTAAACTTTGTTTACTGTAAAATATATCCAACAAGTTTGGGTGCTATATCTGGCCACCATTAACAGATACTATTACAATGTTAAAATTAGTGGCTAGAGAGATGGTTCAGTGATTGAAAGTAATAGCTGGTCCTGCAGAGGACCCACATTCAATGTCCAGTACCCACACAGTGGCAAACAACCATCCATAGCTCCAGTTCCAGGGGATTTAATGCCGTCTTCTGACCTCCACAGGCTTTGCACTACATTGCATCCACCTAAATGCAGGCAATACACTCATACACATAAAATAAAAATAATAGATCAAATATTATTAAAATGTTAAAATTAGCTATAATTAATTGCTATAATTGAAAAACATTCTCTGAAAAATCTTCCCATGAGGATTTTTAAACCCGTGAGTTTTCTCCATTGGAAAAATTATCTTAGGTAGAGGATAGTTTGCAAATAGGCAAACTGATAATTGTGTCATGCTCATGAATCCATACAGTTGTAAAAACTGGAATAAATACAGCTATTAACCTCTATAGAGACAGACAAACAATTTCTTGTGTTTATAAGCCTGAGAAATATATTTTGGATTTATTTGGCAAATAGTTAAAGAAATATTTTTTTCATGTAGTGTAATACTCCTTCACAAGTTAATTTACATCCTTCAAAGGCTAAAGATTTTCAAGGAATGCAAAAATTCTTTTTGAGAATTTGTTTCTTATTGCAACACTATTATATATTTTCACCTCAAAATCCATACATTTAACTTTACCATGAGCTTTGCAATTGGTACTTTCCCTTGAGTCTGATGATTTGTCTCCCATAGACAGAAAGACTCATATGGCTGATTGCAAGGACCTTTGTGAGTGCACTCTAATACAGTCACTGATTTTCTAGTTCATCTGTAAAAAATTAACATAAATCAATATCACTGCCCTAGATTAAAAGTAAAATATGTTTGTGAAAATACTAGCTGCGTTTTTCTCTGTATGTATATTTGGGAGAGTTTTTGATTACTTATGTCAGATATGTTTTGCTAATATGAATCAAATTTTCCCAGTATCACTTAGTTCTTCCTCACCTTTTGATGCACCATTTCGAGGTACCAAAGCAATCTTTGCATTTTGATCCTGTAAGATGTCCTTGATGGTGGACTAAGTAGAGCTTCCTGACACTACCCTCCAATCATGTTCCCAGGCACTGGCAGATGGATGTGTTCAAGTCTGGGTTTGCCACAGTCACATGTGAAAGTGAGCTCTGAGAAGATCACTCAGGTCTGATTCTGGGATGATGATCTCAGCCTCAGGGACTGAAGCTTTGTCTGCTTTTTCCCTTTGTTCTTACTCCGTCAATTTCTTATCTTGTAAAAAAAAATAATTTACTGACCTCCTGTACATTTTATACAGCGGCCGTCAATCAAATCCAGACCCCTCCTCGATCCATGTCCCACCATCCCTATCCCCCATCAAACCTCATGCATTCTGCCACACATGTTAAGTCCTATCCAGTCAAGCAATTGCACCCTGGTGTTTGGCACAAACTCATCAACTGGAGTTCAGTCAGCAAAGACTTCATTGGCATGACCTACTCTCCCTCACCCAGCAGTGATCAGTCTCCAACAGTCCCCAGTCTAGGACCAAGGTGCTACCCATTTCCCTCACTCTATTCTGGGCCCTGATTGATTGAGTTGGCATGGGCCCTGTGCTAATGCCTACACCACAATAAGTTCACATGTGCAAGTTTCCAGTGGCCTGAAAGCCTCTGCCTCCCTTGTTTATGGGCCAATCCTGCCTCTTACAGTCTTTCCAGCCCTTCTTCCACCATGTTCCCTGAGCCATGAATGGGAAAGATTTGATATAAGAATCTTATTTAGGGACACATACTCTTCAGTCTCTTATTTTTAGAAGTTGGCTACTTGTCATCTTGTGGGTGCATCACACTCTGTTTTATAAGGAGGCTTCACTGGTGGGAGTTGAGAGAAGCACACCCCACATCCTCCATGATCCATGAGTTCTAGGTGTACAGGTTCCACTGTAGACATGTCAAGCAGGAATGGACATCTCTCAGACGTATATTCTCTTTGTCTAACCAGTTGTGGGCTTCTGCAGTAGCCTTCACCTGTTGCAAAAAGAAGCTTCTTTGATGAGTGGTGTATTGTATACTTGTCTATAAATATAAGGACCCATATTTAGCATATAGTGAGAAATTTCATTTACCTAGAGATATGACAGAGATCTAAGATCTGTGACGACTCCAGCCATATGTATTTGACTGTTTACAGTGCGACCAGTGAGTTCACTCCCATTGAGAGGGCTTTATGCCCAACCAGATAGCTGTTGATTACCCCCCAGATAACACTGCCACTGCAGCACCTGTAGAGGTAGTTTGCTCTGCTGGTCATTACAGTTATTAGGTTTTAGGGCGTGATTGGACCATTGATTAATTTTCTTCCTTAGCAACTTGCATAGTATCTTCCAGAGCTATGGGTGTTAAATTTTAGGTGGAAGGCTTCCAGGTCAGTTCCTGTTCCATTGTTCCAAGTCTTGTGTCTGAAGCAGAGCAATAAGATGAGAGAAAAATTAAAGAAGTACTAATTGAAAGAGGTCAATAAATGTAACAAAACATAAATGGACTTAAGGACAAAAACCACATGGTCATCTCAATAGATGTAGAAAAGGCCTTTGGCAAAATTCAACATGGAAAGTCCTAGAATGAATTTGTCTGGAGGGTACAAACCTCAACATAATTAAAGCTATATACAACAAACCCACAGGCAACATCATCCCAAATGGAAAAAACCTGGAAGCATTCCCATTAAAATCAGGAACCAGACAAGGATGTCCACTATCTCCACTACTTTTCAATATAGTGCTTGAAACTCTTTCTTGAGCAATAAGGCAGGAGAAGGAAATTAAAGGAGTACTAATTGGAAGAGAAGAGGTCAAATATCTATATTTGCACATGATATAATATTATACCTAAGAAATCCCAAAAATTCTACTAGAAAACTGTGAGAATGATTAATACTTTCAGTAAAGTGTCAGGTTACAAAATCAGCTTTAAAAAATCAGTAGCCTTTCTATATACCAATAGCAAGTGATAAGAAAAAGCACTCAAGGAAACACTCCTATTTAAATTAGCTTCAAAAAGATGAAATATTTAAGAACAAACCTAAGCAAAGATGTTAAAAATCTCTACATTGAAACTTTCAAATCTCTAAAGAAAGAGATAGAAGATAACACTAGGAGATGGAAAGACCTACTATGCTCATGGATTGGTAGAATCAATATTGTGAAAATTACCATCTTACCAAAAGTAATTTATAGATTCAGTGCAATCCTAATCAAAATAATCAATGACATTTTTCACAGAGCTTGGAAAAAATCATCCTAAAATCCATATGGAATCACAAAAGACCGTGGTTTGCCAAAGCAATCTCAGGCAAAAAGAACACTGGGGAGATCACCATAGCATATTTCAGATTACATTACAGAGCTATAATCATAAAAACTACAAGGTACTGAAACAAAAATATACACATAGATCAATGGAACACAATAGGAGACACAACCAAAAGTACATACAATTTCAGCCACCTAATATTGGACAGAGGTGTTAAAAACACAGAGTGTAGGAAAGATAGCATCTTCAACAAATGGTGCTGGAAACACTGGATCTCCACCTGCAGAAGAATGAAACTAGACCCTTATCTTTCATCCAGTACAAAAGTACTCCAAATGGATCACAGATCTCAACATACAGCCTGAAACTCAGAAACTGCTACAAGACAACATAGGCAGTACCCTCCAAGATATGGGTGTAGGAAATAAATTTCTAAATTGGACACCAGCTGCTCAGGCACTAGTGTCAACAAGTGGGGCATCATTAAATTACACAGCTTCTGTACAGCAAAAGAAATGTCATGGCTAATCCTGGTGTCAACTTGACTGGATCTGGGATTAACTGAAATGAAAGAGATCTTCTTGATTGGATCATCTGAAGCTGGAAGACACACCCTAAATGTGGGTGTTATGTTACCTTCTGATGGCAGCCCATATAAAAGGCCAAGGCAGAGGAGAACGTTTTTGCTTCTTGCTGCTTGCCTTCTCTCTTGCTGGTGAGTTCATCTTGCTGCTGTAGGCTGAAGACTAGTTGAGTTTTTGGAATTCATCAGACCTCAGCACCAGGTTGGGACTCCTGAGACATCCAGCCTCATGGACTGAGCAACTACAGAGTCTCAGCCTCTCCAGTGTGGTGCAGCCATTATTGTACTACCTTATGAGCTAAGCTGATAAATCTCTATACATATATATTCATTCTACCCATTCTGTTTCTTTGGGGAACCCTGACTAATACAAGAAACAACAAAGGAAGAAAAGAGGAGACCCACCAAGTGGGAGAAAATCTTTACCAGCTACACATCTGACAGAGGATTAATATCCAGAATATACAAAGATCTCAAAAAACAAACAAGGAAATAAATGACCCAATAAAAAGATGGGCTAAGGACTTGACAGGAGAGTTCTCAAAGAAATAGACATGGCTAAGAAGCACCTTAAAAAGTGCTCAACACCTTTAGTAATAAAAGAAATGCAGATAAAACCACATTAAGATTCCATCTTACCCCAGTTATACTGGCAAATATCAAGAGAACCAAAGACTCCAAATGCTGGAGAGGATTCATTTGTTGCTGGTAGGAATGCAAACTTGTGCAACCACTATGGAAATCAGTGTGGAGAACTCTCAGAAAACTGAAATAAATCTACCATATGATCTGGTTATACCACTCCTTGGCATATACCCAAAGGACTCTTCCTACTGTAAAGATACCTGTACATCCATGATTGTTGCTGCTCCCTTCACAATAGTTAAGAAATGGAAACAATATAAGTATACCTCAACTGACAAATGAACAATTTTTTATCTTTTATTCTAACATTAGGATTAATTCAATTGGAGATATATTGATTTATAAGATGTGGCTTTTAAGATTTAGCATACATAACCAGAGAACAACTGCTCTCGGACTACTTCCTAATTGCTCCCCACAAGTAGGGCCTCAGTTTTCTGAGAAATCTACCACACTCTCACTGTCTGATTCTGGCTGGGAAAATTTGCTTATTCAGGCCATGCCAGACCTGGGGGGGGTGACTTTTTGGGGCGGGGAGGGGGTGCTGGACTCCAGGTCATTTTCCACATGCATACAGTTAGAATCATCAAATTGAGTTAATGTGCACAGATCCCTCTTTCAGTGAAGCCTCTTTTCTCCACTCTTATGAACTCAGAATTTTGTCTTCAATCCTCAGC
>NW_008335836.1:525338-532061 GCF_000622305.1 Nannospalax galili | reverse complement strand
TATTTCCAATTTTTGAAGGTCAATTGTAGCAGTTTAACATGGATCATATCTTGGGATAAGGATATAAAATTGTGTGTTTTATATGCCATTGTTCACTTGGTGCATTTACTTAAACATATATATATTTAAATATTTATATTTTTACTTTTTCATAAATGTTATCAAAAGGACCAGTAGGTGCAAGTGTAATTTTCTTGTATATTTTGATATAGTTTTTTGCATTTTATAAATGTGTTTTAATTTTCAGGCTTAATGTGATGTTTTAAATAATAGTAGCTACTGCATATTTCAGTGCCAACAAGTTTGTTGTGTGTGTATTTGGAATTTTCCTAAAGGGCAAAATAAGTGTGTGTGTGTGTGTGTCTGTGTCTGTGTGTGTGTGTCTGTGTGTGTGTGTCTGTGTATGTGTCTATGTGTCTGTGTGTGTCTGTGTATGTATGTGTCTGTGTGTGTGTGTCTGTGTGTATATGTATGTATGTAAATATACATCCATTTTATAGATGAATATTCATGGGTACTGGAAGAATAATACTCTTGACCAAAACCAGATATCTTAGCTTATAATCTGGAATGCTCAATGAATGAGTCACACTGTTAACATGGGATTAAAACTTTTTGTACGTAGCATTATTTTCTTTTCCTATTTTATAAAAAACATGGTGAATATATAATAATTTCACTTCTTTACAGTGTGAGTGGGGACTGTGTAATTAGTCCTATTTTCAGTGTCAGTTCAGAGCAGGAAGCAGCTATGGAATTATCCTGTATGTTTGTTGTGACCTAAACACTGTACAGAATGTATGGTGTTCTACATCTGTACAAAACACACACAATTAGAAATTTTTTTAACATTGTCCTTTTTACTCCCAAACTACTGTTTTGTTTTTTTTTAATTCCAAATGCCACCATGATACAGGATTTGCAGAGAATCTTCAGGCAATCTTTAGTTTTGTAATTTCTGGAAAAAAAATAAGAACAAGCTGCTCTCCATGTAAAAACATGCCTCACTTAAAGAAAAGATCTGGAGAAGTCTGCTTAGTTAATATCAACAAAATGTTTTGCCAAAAGAAAAGACCTGAGCAGCCCTCCCCTGGATTTGTTTGGTCTTAACTCCATAGATGATGGGGTCGAGAGTGGGTGGTACCACCACATAGAGGTTCACAAAGAGGATGTGCACATGGAGAGGAATGCTGTGCTCCCCAAAACGGTGAGCAAAGAAGGTAAAGAGGGATGGTGTGTAGAATAGGAGAATGACACAGACATGGGAGCCACAGGTACGCAGAGCCTTGAGTGGAGCATCCCAGGAAAGAATTCTAAATACGGCAGGAAGGATGAGCATGTACGAGACCCTGATGAGCAGCACGTCTAGGCCTATAGAAAATAGAGGCAGTGTCATTCCATAGTAAATGTTGACTTTGATGCTGTCACAGGCCAGCCTGGCAATGCCCATGTGCTCACAGTATAAGTGTTGAATGATGTTCCTCCCACAGTACGTGAGCTGATAAATAAGAAAGGCCAAAGGGAAGCAGATGAAGAAGCTCCTAGTCACAGAGGCAATGCCCATTTTTCCAATGACAGATGGAGTTAGAATGGTGGTATATTTTAGGGGATAGCAGATGGCCACATAATGGTCAAATGCCATGGCCAGCAATATGGCAGACTCTTCCACAAACATAAAGTGGAGAAAAAACATTTGAGAAACACAACTAGCAAAAGAAATGCTTCCAGCTTTGAGCCAAAAGATGGCAAGCACTTTTGGAGCCGTCACTGTGGAGAGAACAATATCAGCCATGGCCAGCATGGAGAGGAAAAGGTACATGGGTTCATGAAGACTGTGTTCAGTGACAATCAGGAATATCAAGAGTGTATTCCCTGTAATGGCCACTATGTACATGGAATAGATGGGGATGGAGAGCCATATGTGTACATCTTCCAGTCCCAGGATCCCAATCATGGTGTACCAGATGTCTCTGAGGTTGGTATGATTTGAAGAGGATGCCATCTTTTTCTGCCCTCTAATACTGAAGCTTGGAATTTAAGAAAAAAGGGAACATAAAGTACATTAATTTTATCAGGTTAAAAATGACCCTTGCTCTCTGTTGAACTTACTGCATTAATAATGGATTGCCAATCACTCATGATGCAAAGATAGTAAGCTAGATATGCTTTATTAGCAACAAAAAACTAAGATCTTACAAAGATTTATTTTGTAATAATAGCAACAAACTTTAA
Organism: Nannospalax galili; assembly: GCF_000622305.1. NCBI lineage: Eukaryota > Metazoa > Chordata > Mammalia > Rodentia > Spalacidae > Nannospalax > Nannospalax galili. The sequence continues at coordinate 529,829 of NW_008335836.1, read as the reverse complement.
GAGGGTTTGAAGTGAGGTGTACATACTATGCTAAGCTTCTTAGTGTCTTAACATCTAACATGAAAATCTGTAAGGTTTTGAATATCATAGATCTTTATGCTTGGTTGGTCATTTATGATTCTTAGTAATAATATTCTTTTCTGGAGTTATAGAATTGTACTTGTCAGAGTAGTCTTATTGTCTTTTGAGGGGTACAAGACTACTTAAAGAAATGTTAACTTTTATAAATCAGTTATGCTTTTCCTTTCTAGAGTAATTTATTCTGAGAACATAGTGCAAATACAAGGAGTCCTTGCTTTGCACAACCTTAAATTAACTAAATATTGTGACCCTGCAGCTGTTCTCTATTTCTGCCCAGTCACCTTCCAGAGCTGTCTCAGCTCAACCAACACTAACGAGCTTGAGTATTCACTTACCAGTTTTGTAATCTGGGTACGCTGTTCCTCTATTTTCCACACACATTACTTTCCTTCCCCAGATTCCTACCTATTCTGATTCTTTTCCTCCCTTTTATGCCTTCTAGTTTTTGTTTAAATCTTTAGCTTTCTCTTCTCTTCTTTATTTCACTTTCTGATCAAATGTAAACATTATTGGAGAAAGAAAAAGTATCTAACAGAAAAAAAGTAAAATAAACGAGTTGCAAACAAATAAAAAAGAAAGAAATTATTGGTCCTCTAATTTTACTCTAGGATCATATTATGGTAAAGAAATAATGAAACATAAATAATAAATTTGTTATCCTTCAGGGATCTTTCTGTTTGGAAGGACCTAAACACATGGATATAAACAAACACCCTTCAAACTGGGTCAAGATAGGAAAAGGAGGATGTATTCATTTACATGTGCACAACAGCATACTCCAGATATTGTTTTTGTCAAGGGGAATGACAAAAAGATTCATGGTCATGTTCTTATTTAATTTATTTGTTTGACAACCTTTGGCTTACTAGTGAAAGCGGGTTCTTGGAAAAAACAACAGACTGGTGCCAAAGGCATACATCAAGAATGCACATCACTATTGGCAGGACATTCAGTATATTGAGGACTTTGAAACATGACAAACAGCTAGACAGGTGGATGGTGGCCTTCAACATTCACATGAGGTATGGAATTTCAAGGTTTTTCGTTTAGTTTTCTATACTAAGAATAATATTATTTTAAAATGCTGTGTTTCTTATATTTAGAATTTTAAAGAAATTCATATTCTAATATGAAAGATATGTTCCATTATCTCACACAAGACTTTTCTAAAAGCTTTTATTTGCCTTCCAATTATATGCTGATGTAATTCCTAAAGGTTTTATTCTTTACCAATAAATCTTAAACTCTGTGATGTCTATGAGCATGTAACATAATTTTCCTTTTCTTTTTTGAAGGAAAAATGGTTGAAGAGAATAAAGATACAGTGACTAGTGTTTCCTCATTGCTAAGCAGAGTTGCTGGAAAGGCAAGACAGAACCAGAAACCTGGCCTTTTCCCTGAAAATGGTTAGAGAAGAACTGGAACACTTACATAAACCATGAAATAATTACATTAATGTGAAAGATTAACTAGTCATGAATAAAAGGTAATGCATTGTTTCAGCAAATATTTGTCTAGAAAAAAATAGTGATACCAATATAAGGCTTAAAATAGGAATTGCAGAATTTAACAAAATGGTTCAAAATGCACTTTCTTTTCTAAATAATGAGCCAGCATTTTACGTGTCTAGAAAGAGCTAGTCAATGAACTTGTTTTCACAAGTTATTTCACAAGACACAGAAACGGATTAACAAACAACTGTCCATTGGTAGTGAGGGCTATTTAGTTGAAATAACAGGAAGTGTAACATCTGTGAAAAATCTTATGTGGCTTGACTTGAATTTGTAATCATCCTGCCTCAGTTTCCCAAGTTCTAGTAATATAGATGTTTGCCACATGCCCAGTACCAGAAGTGTTTCCTGATAGAACTAAAGTTGCCTTCTGCGTGCCTCGTCCACCACTGTGGAGTCTATTTCTAGAAACTTAAGCTAAATAAAATCTTCACTCTATAATTTGCCTTGGTCATGTGTTTTACCACAGCAACAGGAAAAGTAGTTAATACAGACTCTTATTCCACTTAAGGCAATAGCCTATATAAGATTTAGAATTATACTGTAGCTATTGGCCTGGGGGAGAGGTGATAAATAATCATGGTTAACTCATTTTAGAAAACTGTGATCCTAATCCCATGGACAGTCACATGTAGTCTACCACACATATAGTCTACCATCTACAACTTGTCAATAATGAAGTTGCACTTAATTTCTGTCCTCCTGTTCTTAACTGTATTACTTTCATGTCCTTGGCTTTTCGGTTATGACATATTTTTCCACTCTCACAAAAACCAACCTACTTCAAAATAAATACATAAAGTGTCAGAGAAAACCAATATAAAAATGATAAAAACCCAATAAGTAAAATTTATTGTCAAATTTTCTAGTGAGTTCTTGCTGTCTTGAGGATAAGGCTTACTCACTCACTATATTAAGACTCTTTTGGGGTCTTTTATTTCTGTTTTTGGTGAAGTGAGATGAGGTAAATTTTTTCAATCATAATTTTCACAAGAAATTTAATTAGAAACCTGAAAGAATAAAGAAAGTCACATAGAATCCCAAGAGGTAGAACCTAAAATTATGTCAGGAATTTCTCTTTAGAACTTAAAATCATGTCTGGGCTCTCTCTCTAGTCATAGGAAACTTAACCTATGACTGACTTTAGTGGAGCAACAAACTCTCACTTTTCCCTCTGTTTGTTCTCATTATGGAAAGCATCCATCATTCACAGTCTGGTAATCTCCTAGTTCTGTTCAAAAGCACATGAACTTGTTTTCACTGAACACTTCATTAGATTCAAAGACTATATTCTGACAAGGTAGGTGGTCAGCTACAACCATAATAACAGATGTCATTGCATAAGCATACAGCATGTGTCCACCCGCAGTCTTGGAGCAGCTAAGATACTGTCCAGAACAAGTGCCTTAACACAGACAGGCACGGAAACATAAAATCGTAAAATGTTCCCTCTGAATAAGTAGTGTGCTTAATCTGAAACTTGGCATTCAAGGCATATTCTAAAAGCAGATGAAATGAACTCTGAAATTTAAAATAAGAGGTATGGTTACCTTTTCTTCTCTGCAAATGAGGACTTTCTGATGCTCTTAGAGATGGGCTGTCTGTCCTTTATTTAGGTACTTGTCCTTGTCTACTTCCTGGCTGTATAGACTTCTCATTCCTGAGAAATCCAAGACTCAATAGAATTGAATAGTCAAGGAAAATCTCTGAGGTCTTTTGAGCCCTGGATCTTTAATTAAGGCCCAAACCCTAGCCAAACAAATGAGCAAAACACAAATGGATCCTGTTGAGTATTAAATCTTGTGGGAAGAAAATCCTAAGGGACTAATAAATGTTTATCAGCACCAACAAGCCAAACACTGACTACTGTGATAGAAGCAAGCAAAAAAAAAGATTAGAAGTTACTGTGGTTTGCATCTATAAAATATAAAAAATTGTGTCAGATTTTGGTTGTCAAACACAAGGGTTTCTTTTTAATGTTATAAATGTCCTCTTAGGATTTTATTATGTCCCATAAACAGCTCAAAATCCATGCAGGTAAAAATAATGTACAATTATCACTATTTTTTCCTTTATGGTGCTAGCAAACATTCAGGGTCTTGTACATATTACACAAGGGGTAATAACAAGCATACCATCTGCCTAGCATCAAAGAGTTTTAAAGATATCTTCCTGTTTAATCTGTTTTACACAGTTATGATAAATAATCTCTACCATTTATTCCCAGCTCCTAGTAGGGTAAAAAGTATACACACACACACACACATACACACACACACGCACACATATATATGTATGTATATATATTCACATATATATATAACTTATCACATTAAAATATACTATATATCACTTACTTAAACCCATAAACTACACAATATTATTACTTCATTGTTCAATGGCATCAAAGCTCAGAAACTGGAATCTCACAATCACATACACAATAACGAAGAACAAAGATGAAAATAAGTACAGGCATTATTGCCAAATTACCCTTGTTTGTGTAAGGAAACACTTATCAGCAAAATCTAGAAAATTTAATTAAATAGGAAATTGTTCTTCAACATAATGATAAAGACCATTCTTAAGAGGTTCGTAAGTGTCCAATTTATTATTTTCCAGATATAAAACATAATGCAAATAATCTAAGATTGTATGAATTATTAATGGATTTTGTTTATGCGCAATGCATGCATTTGATACAGAACTGCAGATAAAATGAAGGACCTCAGTTTGAAATGGATGGGCTAAGTATGTGTGTGCGTGTGAGTGTGTGTGTGTGTGTGTGTGTGTGTATGATTGCTTACAGACATAATTATTTTCTCACCTAGTGAATATTTACCTGTTGATAAATAACTTGGATGCAGCCTTATTTAAAATTGTTAGATTTCTAAATTGT
>NW_008335836.1:516899-525150 GCF_000622305.1 Nannospalax galili | reverse complement strand
TTCTTTTCAGTTCCCAACGCTTGCCCATTTTACTGCACATGTTCTTATTTTGTTATTGCCAGATACACAATGTTTATCAATTCCCAGAAAATAAGTGAAATCACAAAAAGTCCCTGAAAGAAGTACAATTTCATAAACCGACATAATTATTTTCTCACCTAGTGAATATTTACCTGTTGATAAATAACTTGGATGCAGCCTTATTTAAAATTGTTAGATTTCTAAATTGTGTGAATTTAAACAGAAAATGAAAATTTAATTCACAACAAAAGCAGAACCAAAGTTACAGGAACCAAAGACATTGCAAACTAAACATTTTATCAGTGGACATTTTAATCCTAAAACTCTGATAAAATTGTAGATTTTCTTTCTGATGGGTAAAATTTATTTTTCATTATGACTAATGCATAGCAATTAATACATAAAAAGAACAAACCCTATCGAGATAGCCATGTAGCTTAGGAAATGACAGCCCCGAGTTCAGTTACGCAAATATCCATTCAACTTAGAAATTAGTTCATCTCAAATTTCTTTTCAGTTCCCAAAGCTTGCCCATTTTACTGAAAATGTTCTTATTTTGTTATTGCCAGATACACAATGTTTATCAAGTCCCAGAAAATAAGTGAAATCACAAAAAGTCCCTGAAAGAAGTACAACTTCATAAACCAAATTTGGTGTGATTACTGTTGGCCTACATACAAAACAGTGTTAGCAAATTACATTTTTTATCTTCAGGTTCATTTTTAAAAAGATGTTTAAGGCACTGGAGAGACAGCTCAGTGGTTAAGAGCACTGACTTCTCTTGCAGAAGAACCAAGTTAGAATTCCAGCATCCACACAGTGACTAACAATTGTAACAGTTTCAGGGCAGTTTCAGGGGATACAATACCCTCTTCTGATCTTCACAGACAATGCATGACATAGGTGCACTTACATACATAAAGGCAATACACTCATATACATAAAAAATAAATAAAGCACTTTTTTTAAATTAGTACTTTGATCTTAGATCTTCATCAATGATAATGGTGATTAGAGTTTTGTCTTTCCAAAACTAATTCCAAACCATTGGCAATGAATGTGGGTAGTGGGTATTATCACTAACTGTAAAAGGAAAAATCTAACTGATATTTTCATTCATATATTTAGGCAAATATTTTAAATATACATATCTAGAATTTTGAATGAAATATACTATAAATAAAACATAATATGATTAAATATCGTTCTCTGTCAATGTTTCCACAAAAAGCAAGTCCTAAAATATCATCTCTTAAGGGATGATAACTTGAAATAACAATAAAACATAATTTATTTGGTCTTTTAGAGTCAGAGACTCCCTGTAGTCCCAGCTGATCTGCAACTCACTATGCAGACCAGACTGGCTTCAACCCCACAGAGATCTGAATGCCTCTGCCTCCCAAGTACTGGCATCAAAGACTTGGGCCACCATGTTTGGTTAGCATTAAAACATAATTTTAATGTGCGACAAGAACTATCAAATAAAAATCTTGGATCATTCTTTGCTGAGAACTCCATAATATAGCAGTAATTGCACATAAGATGATAGAGTGTGAAGGAAACAAGAGAAGGATCTTTAAACCAGTGAGATGATGTAATATTAATGTCAGTATCTTTTCATATAGAGAAGAGAATTAATATTATCATCTATCATTATGATAGCCAAACTTCAGCTAGAAGGCCTCCAGGTCAGTTCCTGCTCCATTGCGCCAAGTCCTATATCCGAAGCATATTCTGTCTTTAGAAATAGGGTCTTATCTACTAGTTTTGGGAGATAATCAAGGTGTGGCTATAGCCTGTGTTATTTTGGGAATCTTCTGGACTACTCTGGCCAACCACTCAAAGGGAGTTCTCTTCTGTGTGGCACTGTGGTCCTTGCCGAGCAATTTCCAGGTATGCATATGCATTAATGTTCAGACACTGTATATGCATTTCTCATACGCTTTAGGGGGCATCACATTTCCCTCTGGGTTTACTAGCCCCCTAAGATGTATTCATCTCTACTCTTTTTTCTCCCATCTGGCCTCCCTCTTTCCTAGTCCCAGGGCCCAAATATCCCAACCCTCCCCCCAATAACACTTGCCTCTCATAGTCCCCCCTCTGCTGATTTCCCTCCCCCACCACACCATGGTCTCTTACATGTCCCTTCCTCCTCTCCTCCCTGCCAAACACTTTAGTTTTCTCTACCTCCCTCCTGGTAACATCTGTTCCCTATACACCCACTTTTAGTTTCTTTCTTATCATTTACTTTTTTTTAAGCTACAAAGTTTCCTTAAAAACTTCTAAAATAGCAGTGCAATTGTATTTGTCCTTACTTAATTTTATGCAAACTCAATGAATATATTATTCAATATATGTATATATGTTTATACATTCACATATTTTGTAATATGAGGTATGTATTCTCTCGATGTTATCTCTGAAAATGTTAAAATATTTCATTTCTTCTTTTTTTAATCTTATTTATTATTTTTATTTTATGTGTATATGTGTATTTTCTGCATGTAAGTAAGTGCACTCTTGTCCTACAACACTTGCAGAGGTCAGAAGAGGCTGTCAGATCCCCAGGGACTGGAGTTACAGACAGTTGTTAGCTGCCATGTGGGTGCTGGGATTTGAACCCATGTCTTCTGCAAGAACAACCAGTGTTCTTAACCATTGAGCCATCTCTCCAGCCCCCAAATTTTCATTTCTTTATGACCAACTAGTTATAACTTATTATATGACAGTTTTCCTGTTATATGGTTTTAGATTGTATTTTTAAAAAATTCATTATGAGGGGCTAGAAATTTAAATATTTATTATTTTTATTTTATGTGTATGAGTGTATTGCCTGCATGTAGGTAAGTGCACCCATGCCGTGCAATGCCTGAGGACAGAAGAGGCTGTTGGATCCCCTGGGACTGAAGTTACAGACAGTTGTTAGCTGCCATGTGGGTGCTGGGATTTGAACCCATGTCTTCTGCAAGAACAACCAGTGTTCTTAACCATTGAGCCATCTCTCCAGCCCCCAAATTTTCATTTCTTTATGACCAACTAGTTATAACTTATTATATGACAGTTTTCCTGTTATATGGTTTTAGATTGTATTTTTAAAAAATTCATTATGAGGGGCTAGAAAGTTGGTTCAGTGGTTCAAAACACTTGCTTTTCCTCAGAGGATCTGGGTTCAATTTTCAGCACAAACATGGCAGCCAACAGCCATTTGTAACTCCAGTTCTAGGGACTCCAACACCCTCTTCTGGTCCTGCAGGACACTGCATGCACTCATATACATGCATGGAAAACACTCGTACACATAAAAAAATAATAATAAATAAAATACTTTTAAATAATTCTGAGCATTTATGGTAGTTTTAGTTCATGTTCATTTTCAATGCTTTCAACATGCACAGACTTATTAGTAAATTTGCATGTATAATTCTACAAGTGAATAGAGAGTATTTCTTTCTATTCAGCTATTTACTATTGCTTTCTTATGCTCTCTGATATCCTGTCATTGCATTTACTCCTTGATAGATACCTGCTACCATAACCACTAACTATAATTATTTGCCTTTGAAAATCCTGCAGCTCTTAGAACCATCACATAATCGCCAAGACAGTAACTGCTACCTCGATATTTATTTACAGAGAAAAGTAAGGATTTGTTTCATTTCACCTGTTTTAATTAACACATATAATAATATGGTTTGAACCTGCCTTGATAACCTTTCTCTCTTGTCTACTTAATGATTGTATGCTCCAGGATTATCTTCTGGGAAGGAAGAAATACAATGAATAACAATCTATTTGCCCTCTGCAGATCTAGGATTCACAGGACACTGACTGGATTTTTCATTGCTAGTAATAATAAACAACATTCTTATTTTTATTTTAAGTCTGGTACTAGTCTAGGAGTTTTATGTGGATTATCTCATTTAAGTTTTCCAATGATTCATCTCTCTCTTCACTTTCTCTCTTTGTCTCTCCCTCTTCAGTTTCAAGATAAATTATACAAAAGAACAGGGAGAATCAGAACTCTTGGTCAAACATGATATTAGAATTCCAAACTTGAAGTAGAAGCCCAAATATTCGTTGAGTGAATCATAGCACTAACAGGCAGTGACAATTTCTTGGAAAGATAGTGGTCTTTTATTGTCCATTTACAGAAAATAGTCTGAATAGGTTTAAATGATATAGAATTCTGTTTCCTGTTTTCTTAATGTGGAAAGAATGACTGTATCATCAATTTTTCTGTTTTGTATCATAAAATTGAAAATGGCTTTTGCAATATTTGAGGGATATAACAAAGATGAAAATTGTACAGAAAATAAGGTGCCCACTGTCAAGTGTATCTGAACAAGATACACATTCACTGAGAATTCAAATTTGCATGTGTACTAAAAAATAGGTAAGGGAGGTAAGGGAGAGCTGATCTTCTTTAAGGGAGTGACTCTAGATAGGCTGACTAGACTCCAGTGGATGAACTTGCGTTGAGGGACAATTGGATCCAAATTCTTGAACAGATGGAGCTTAAAATATGTGACCTTATACCTGAAATCTGGAGGTGAGGGTGCTATTCTGGGTAGGGAGGGGAAAGGGGTTCTAAATTTGATTAAGATATATCATATGAAATGCCAAAAAAACTCAATAAAAATGTTGTGAAGACCCTTTGTAATGCTGCCTTGCTATATGAGCTCCACTGAAAATTCAGATGCTCTTTAGTTATATAGTTTATGGGAAGATACAAAGGACTAAACCACAATATTTGTTTTAAATCAACAAAATGTCTTGCTTAAAGAAAAGACCTGGACAAACCTCTCCTGAATTTGCTTAATCTTAACTCCATAAATGATGGGGTTGACAGTGGGTGGAACCACCACATAGAGGTTAGCAAGGAGGATGTGCACGTGGAGCGGAATTGTGTGACCCCCAAAATGGTGAGCAAAGAAAGAAAAGAAAGCTGGTGTGAGAACAGGAGGATGACACAGACGTGGGAGCCACAGGTGCCCAGAGCCTTGACTCAGGCATCTCGGGAAGGAATTCTGAACACAGCACATAGTATAGGGGCATAGGAGACCATGATAAGCACCATATCTAAGCATGTGGAAAATAGAGCTACTATAACGCCATAGTAAATATTGACTTTGATGCTGTCACAGGCCAGCCTGGCAATGCCCATGTGTTCACAGTATGAGTGGTGGATGATGTTCCTCCCACAGTACGTGAGCCGATAGACAAGAAAGACCAAGGGGGAGCAGATGAAGAAGCTCCTAGTCACAGAGGCAATGCCCATTTTGCCAATGACTGACAGGGTTAGAATGGTGGTGTATCTTAGGGGATAACAGATGGCCACATAACGGTCAAATGCCATGGCCAGCAATACAGCAGACTCAGCCACAAAGATGAGGTGGAGAAAAAACATCTTTGACACACAGCTAGCGAAAGAAATGCCTCCAGCCCCAAACCAGAAGATTGCTAGCATTTTGGGGGTCGTGACTGTGGATAGGAGGATATCAGCCAGAGCCAACATGGAGAGGCAAAGGTACATGAGTTCCTGAAGACTGTGTTCAGTTATGATGAGGAATAATAAGAGCCCATTGCTGACAACAGCCACTATGTACATGGAACAGATGGGGATGGAAATCCATATGTGTGCATCTTGCAGTCCTGGGATCCCAATCATGGTGTACCAAATGTCTCTGAGGTTGGTGTGATTTAATGCAACAGAAAATGTCATCTTTACCTGGCCAGTTAATACTGGAACTGGAAATAAATGAGGAAAGAATGAAGAATTTGAGTATTTTATTACATCAAATGTGGATCTAGATACTCTATTATCTTAAGAAAGTATTTTCAATCTCTCTTGATTTAGGAATGACAAACCAGATGGACTTCTTTAGCAAAACAACAAAATAATCAAGGTATTATAAATCTTCACTCATTGTGGATGGTAAAGTATTGGAAATTGGTAAAATATTGGAAAACTTTAAATGATTTTGAAATTCATTCTACACACTCATGCAGTATCTTATATTTAACTTTGTTTAAAATCTATAAAGCTTTGGTAGTCTTTCCAAGTCATCATTCCTTTGCCTCATTGGCCATTTCTGAGGCCTAATCTAATTCTCTTTACTGTGCAACCTCTCATAATGGAGCTGACATTTTTCCTTCTTCAAGTAATTTATTTAGAGAGAAATAAACAGAATATAGGTTGATCTTTTCTGTTCAATTCTCTATTTGCTATGTATCTTGATCCTGGATCTATGTTTTCATTTTGCATGTTCTCAATCTACATGGACAAAAAAATCCCTCAAAGCAAGCCTGAATAAGAACATGGGAGATAATCAATTATATGTATATATGTGCATAACAGAATAGAATAAATCCTACCTTTATAGGGGAATGGAATAAAGATTCCCTGAAATAATGTCATTAAATATGTTTATCAGATAAATTCTGGTCCACAAAACAAAACTTGTCCTTGGAAAGAAGAAGAAAGATGAATAAAAGACTCAGATTAATAATGTATATAACTGCAGAAATCAAGATGTATAGCATAATGAGTGCTCATAGGAATGAGAAATAAACTGGACAAGTGGATGTGACTTTTAAGCTTCAGATAAATAATAGGCTAGCTCAAGGCTTTTGGCTTAAATCTCTGTGCTAAGAACGATTTATTTTTTCAAGTAAATACAATGTATATTCTGATATGATAAAATTATATTCTATGTTTTCAAAATAATGTCACCTAAGGGACAGTCTGCTTTTTTTCCAATTACATACTTATACAATATCTGGGATATAATTTATGTTATATTTCGTCAAATCAATTCTAAATTTAATGATGGCTAATAGTTTGTGTTTAGCATGTATCATGGTGTTTTCTTTAGTAAAAAGGTAGCAAGGCTGTTTAAGAGGAGAAAAATATGATTGTTGGTGTTGTTTTCTATTAGTTCAGATGAGTTGTGCAAGAGACCAAATGGAACCGGAAACATGGCTTTGCCATCCTGCATTATAGATTAGTCAATTATAAATGAAACTCAATAGACTATTATTGACATAAACTGTGAGGAAATAGCAATGCCATTAAACAAGAATTAGGAATTTAATAAATATAAGTTGAAGTTCTTTGGTTTTTAAATAATAGGCATGCATTTTTTATATCTAGAAAGACATAAGTGAGTCTGTCTGCACTGCACAGACAGGTTGCCAGCTGGAATAGCCTGAAGTTATAGGTTCAGCTCTTGTATCAGACAACCATGACTTTGGATGAGCCATCCCTCTAATCTGAATGCTGTCTACATTGGCTCAGCTAAAACCAGGTCATACATTCATTTACTTTTATATGCAAAAAACTTCTAAAATTAAATTATGAACACAAGTCAAGATCAAAAATACCAGAATGTAGCTTCTACACAAGCTGTAGATCATTTGTATGCTAAAGTACAGAGCTGGTTTTAAATAATTCACAAAGCAGTGAATTCAAGTAAGGATTTTAAAGCTTTTCTCCAAAGGCATATAAACCATTTTATAAAAGTATTATACAGAAAAAATTTCGAAACATTAATAAGGGAATTAAATCTCTATTCTATCTTTAGTGTATAGTCTAGTTAATAACACTGAAAGCTCTTAACATAGACTTTAAATCTAAAGGGTACATTTAAATAATTGCATTATCTAAAGAATATATATGTATATTATGAAACTAAATAGTTTAGGAACTTCCTATGAAAATTTGTGATTGTGTAATTTAATGCTTGTTAAATACTATTAGTTACCATACTAACCAGAAAATAAATTTTCTGATAGTTTCCATGTCATACGTTGTAAAACTATGGTGTGAGCAAGTTAAACAACTTGTTTAATAAGTCCGATAGCAAGTAGTTAAGTAAGCAGGAATTCAAACTCAGCCCACCTTCTCTAATGCTTTTGCCACCGAGGAACACACTTCCTCATACTACCTTTCCTTCTGGCTTCTTTGATGCCATCATAGACTTACTGTCCTGCTACATTTTCACAATTCTATCTTCCAGATGCTCTTATTAGTATAAAGCTATTATTATTAAGATCATTATTCAGTGTGTTTTACCAATTTTTGGTGGGAATAATAGTTGCTCAAATAAATAGATGAACTGGTAAAAGAAAGGAACCAGGGGCTCCTCCCAAGCCCATGTGACCCCTGAGGAACAGACCCTTAAACGGCCTTAAGAGTAAAAATAAATTGGTTTATCTGGGCCAACTGTAA
>NW_008335836.1:499991-516764 GCF_000622305.1 Nannospalax galili | reverse complement strand
CAGGGTGGCCCAAGAGACTCCCAGACAGTAACCCAGCATAGAACTGGGATAGACCCCAATCTTATCTAAAGGAATATTGACAACTCATTACTGCTAGATGAGGAACAGCTGATCTTCCTAAGACAAGGCTCTCTAGATGGGCTGACTAGATTCAGTGGGTGGACAAGCACTGGGGAATGGCTGGGGGTGCCCACAACACAGTGGACAATAACAGGGATGACAGAGTATATGGGCTCCAGTGGGGGGGGCATGCATGGGAGGGTGCCATTTGGGAAGTAAGTATATAGGTGAGTAAGATTGTTTGGGGAGTTCTATATGATAAACACACACACAAAGTGAAAATAAACAAATAAAACAAATGAGTTATATTTGAGGAGGAAGCATAAACATTTATTTCATGTAAATTAGTAGAGGTGAAAAACATTACCATTGAAATCTACCTGATGACTATATACATACTCAAGTGCCAAGGATCCAAGTGTAACCTACTGTGACTAGTAATAGCCAGATACATAGAGATTAGAGACACATGTACAAGCGTCTAAGTGTTAGTAGCGTTAAAAATGAGTCTTTCTATAGGAAAAAGTGTATTTTAAAATGAAATTGAGACCTTTTTTAAAGGCTAAAGACTCATTTAATTTTATGTCTTACAGGGTATGTACTGAGTTCAATATTGTATAACTGTATTAATTCAACTGTGAACCTAAAAATTTGCTGCCACTTTTGAAAGAGACATATCTTTGCTCTGGAAATTGTTATTGAATATGTTAAAGCTGTAATGAAATGCTTCTTCTAATCATGTCTTATTAAATAAATAAAAAAATCTTAGACCATTAGCAGCATTTCTTAAAATTTCGAAGACTTAGTGAGGGTCAGGCCCATTTACACTGATCAGAGTTAAAAATATTGATTTTTGTAACAGCTTAAATTCATGGCTGCAGGTGACTTTTGAGGTTAGCCATTCAAGCAAAGAATAAAACAGTAATCAAAAAGATCAAAGAATATTTGGAAATTTCCTTTGTGAATGCAGAAGAGATGCCTGCAGGGCTTCAGGTTGGCTAAGGCAGAGGAATGAAGATGCTCTACTTCGAGACAAAATGAAATTTAGAAAAATACTGAGATCCCTGGAGGAAATTTCTGAAAATTTTTCAATAGACCTAGATATTTATAATAAAAATCAATATTTATTAGTTTTTAAACTCATATGAAAAACAATAAGACTTCTGGAAGAATTAAAATTGAGAAACTGGTTACAGAACACCAAATGTAGATCAATGACAATTGTATATCAGTGGTAAGATGGCAAGGGGAGGAGGTGGAATATTTTTATTTTAAGACAGGGTTTTGCTATGAAGCCCAAGATAACTTTGAACTTTTGATCCCCCTACCTCAGTCTCCTGATTGCAGGAACTACAAGGGTTTGCTATCATGCCAGTTACTAGAAGAATTTTCTAGTAGAGCTAAGGAACCCTGGCAGAAAGAGTCTATGTGTGATTTACAGAGTAATTTCACTTTTCAGTTTGTAAGTTCTCTCCAGGTTCATCCAGTAATCTACCAGAAAGAGAGGGGATCTCACACAGGAAGAGAAGAGTTTTCTAGAGGTTAAAGGATGTACTGAGTGGATTCTGCAAGACGTAAGCAATGCCTAGGACCCACACAAAAAAGACCAGGTTTGATGAGAGAACACTTTGGTCATATTCATCTAACACAAGCTGAGTACAAGATTCTGGGTCTTGATCCTTCCAATCTGTTCCTTCTCTGATCCATACAAACTTCCCCATACTGTCTTCATCCCTTGTACTCGTATTGGCAACTTCTGCTCAAATACATTTGAGATACTGAATATAAATGTGTGTAGACATATTTTAAAATGGAAGTCAAAATACACAGTAATGGTTTGGTGATGTAAAATGACTTAATACCGATTCAAGTGCTGTTCACGAAGAGGCAGAGATGGCATCACACTCATGGTACATAATTTTTACGCCATTCCTTAATAGACATTCAGTTCTGGCCATAGAATCATCCACAATTCACAAATTTTCGGTCATAAATCACATCACTTCTTTCTCTCTAAGAGTCACCACTCATGGCACTCAAGGTCATAGCCCACTACAGCTTTAGGGTTACACTGTGTCTACAATCTGGCAGGATAGGCCATAAATAATCATGAACAAATGTTACATCTGTCACATAAAACCCTTTGCTCATGTGTTTGTTAGTTATCATTCTGAAGTTAATTTTATCTTCAAAATTCTAACTATATCATTTCCCTGTCTTTTACTTCTGAGTTATGTAATATTTCATCTTTTCTACTTTCCTCAAAAATGTACTCAACTTGAAAATAAACACATATAGTACCAAATCAAACATATAAAGCAGAAAAACCAATACATAGAATTTACCATGAGACTATCCAGAGAGTTCAGCTCTTGCTTTCTTGAGACTCAAATGTCTTTACCTACTGCACTAAGGCTCCATTGGTGTGGTATTTTCATTTCTGTTAGGGTGAAACAAAATCTTGCTGCCCTTAATTTTTAAAAGACATATTCAATCAGAAAGCTAAGAGTAATACCAAAAATCACACCAACACCTGAGAAGTAAAATTTAAAACAGTGGATATATGTTCTTTTATAGCAAATGAAATCTGTGACTGTATTGGCGGTGACAAAATCCTAATTTTGTTCTTGCTTATCCTTATTTTGAAATGACTCATGGTTCATATTCTGGAAAAATACCTCTTTGTGGAAATTACTTTTCAAAAGATACATCTTTCAGTGAACCCTCATAGGATTCAAGGAGTATTGTCTGGCCAGGTGTTCAGGCATCATTTCAAGAGTGTAACACCTGCCTCCATCTCAACACTTGGATCAGCTAAAGCCACTGTCCTGAACAGGTGCCATAACATAGAGAACAGTGCCTTTCTTAGGAATCAAGTGTGCTTAATCTAAAACTCAAGATGTAGGTGACATCCTCTGAAGGTAGCAGGGACGAACTCCCCAATCTGTCTTACTAGGTGTTGTTACCTCATCTACTCTGTGACTGCAGATCCCATGTTGGTCTGCAAGGTGGGCTGTCTCTTATTAGTCCTCACTCAGACACTGATATTACCTTTCTCAATCTCAAGGGACCTAAGACTCAGTGGAATTGAGAAATTCAAGAAAATGTGGTTTCCTGAGCCCTGGACCGACAGGTGTCCCCATAAAACACCCAACAGACCATTAAATAATTAACTAAACTTCTACAAAGAGAATATTTCTGAGACCATCCTGAGGGATTAAGAAAACATTATTAGAGTTAGCAACACACGCTATGAGTGATGGATATAGGCAAAGAAATTTGGCTGTTGTAAGATCTGATTCCTGGAGAACTGGGCCTACACTTAATATTCAGTGTACTCCTTGGGAATTTATTTTTTATGTTTATTCTTTAATTTTAAATTGAAAAATTTCTGTCCTAGTTTGTTCTTCATTGCTGTGACAAAATACTCTGATCAATACCAACTTGGGGAGGAAAGGATTTATTTATCTTACATCTCCCGGGTCGCAGTTCATCAGGGAGCCCAAGGTAGGAACTCAGGGCAGGAACCTGGAGCAGGAGCTGGAGCACAGGCCATGGAGGATTGCTGTTTACTGACTTGCTCTCCTGGCCCCTGCTCAGCTTTCTCTTTTATTCAACACAGGCCCACCTGCCCAGGGGTGGCACTACCCACAGTGGGCTGAGCCCTCCCACATCACTCAACAATCAAGAAGATGCCCCACAGACATGGCCACAGGCCAGTCCAATGGAGTCAATTCCCCAATTGAGGCTCCTTCAACCCAGGTGTGTCAAGTTGACACTAAAGCTATCCAGGACAATTTCAAATCTCATACAATATATTTTCATCATATTTAGTATCCTTAATACCCTGTGAGGCATGTGAATCCTACAGGGCTGGTGGGAGATGGGCTTGTTTTATAATGGGACTGTGCTCACTAACATGGCCATGTGGCCTGGTCACCATCATGACTGCTGACCTCATCAAGAGGGAGTCAAACATGTGACCTGGTCTCCACCTTGGTTGATGACATTGGTTACCATATTGGAAAGCGATATTTTCAAAATGGCAGTGACCTGTGTGATCTTGCTGCCATCTTAATCCAGCCACATGACATGATTCAAATGGCAATACACAAAAACCTACTGGTAGCAGGGATACCTAGGAGTTCCCTGAACTGCAGACATTTAATCATATGTCCTAATTCTCTTGCAATTTATTTTTGTTTTGGTTTCTTGATGGGATCATAGAAGAGCAATGCATTTTTATGTCAGACTAAGGGAGTAATGCTGGATCTTCACATAGGAATTTTGGTTTTAACGTTGTTTGGGCCTGTTTCTGAAGGGGATTACTTTGAGTTTTAACTTCCTGTATGGTATATTTACCATTTTTTTAAAGATGACTTTTAAGTTTTTACATTGTTTGAAATATTTACAAGTTTTTAAAAGGAATTATTTTTTGGTGTTGACATTGTTTGCATGGCATCTTTACCTAGTAATTTTAAAGGAATTATGTGGATTTTAACATTTTTTATGTGGTATATTTGCTGATTTCTAAAAGTGACTATTTTGAATTCTTACTGTTTTGTATAGTATATTTGTCAGTCTCTAAAGGGACCTTAAAGTTTCCTAGCCATATGCCTTCAAGGCACAAAGGGAGCTGACATTTTGTGATGGCTAGACTCGTGAAGCATATGGGAATTTGTTGTACTCCAGGGCCAAACCTTACAAGAGACAAGCTGCTACCAACACATAGTTATACCAATTGGAGGTTAAAAGAGATAGCCTACTTGGGTGGGAAGCTTAAGATGTGGGCTCCACTGATCTTAATTCCTCCCCTTTCTGCATTGTGATTCTAAACCTGTTTTTCTCTGAAATAGAGTATTTCCCCCTCTGACGCTCATTTGCTGTATGCTTGCTTTTGTTACTGCCCCATAATTCCATGGATACTTCCTGGTTACAATGTCATGGGCAGACTAAAAGGAAAGAGTATTGTGATATTGTCTCCTCACAAGTTCTTTTAGGTACCATTGTTTCCTGTGTTCCTTATTCTCCAGGTTA
The DNA here is from genome assembly GCF_000622305.1 of Nannospalax galili. Lineage (NCBI taxonomy): Eukaryota > Metazoa > Chordata > Mammalia > Rodentia > Spalacidae > Nannospalax > Nannospalax galili. Next base: position 511,667 of record NW_008335836.1, on the reverse strand, counting down.
TGGGTACTTAATCCAAGATTATGTATAATAAATTATCAAATGTTTTTTTCAATCCATACTGACAGCCCCCTTCAAAGGAATTCACCATATGCATTAACAGTCTTGCCTTAGTTTAAAAGTAAAATATGAATAAACAATTTGGAACTTTTAGGAATAGGGTCAGAGGGAACATTTAAGAGGATATTAAGTTTCAGCCCACAAGGGAGCCAGGTCAAGAAACCTTCCCAATTTATCTAATAACTAGAAGTTGGCTAATTTCCCTAATTCATCACGGCCAATGTTACTCCAATGATTTCATGTATGATTATGTCCTGCACAGGCAGAATAAGATTAACCAGGTAAAATGAAGAAAGAATCCACTAATGTTTCACAGTGTTATAGGGTCACATCAGTAAGAGTGAATAATTCTGAACAGCCTCCCCCTTCTTTAGGGTCACTAGTAAAGAAGGAGATGATACGGGTACCCCTGAGCCTGCATCAAAGATGGAGTGATAATGACTAAGTCAAAGTCAATAGTGTCACCTTTTGTCATGGTCACTCATGATAAAAGGATGAGAGTCTCTGGAGGACACTCTGGAGAAGCAGACAAAGAAGGTTTGGGAGACGTTCCAGATAGCTTCTTTTGTCTTACAGTTGCACTAGACTGTATCCTTACCCACTGAGCTCTAAAGGGGTGCTGATATCTTTCAACACTCAGACCTGGTCTAGATATACAAAATTTGGCCTGTATTGGGAAATATCAAGGAGGAAGGGACTAATTAAGTCCTGCAGGTTGTCATCTTCTTAAATAGCTACAAACTAACTGATTGTAGGTATAATCTCTCATACATCTGGTCACATCAAGAATAGCCAGGATCTCAGGTTGGACATTGGTAAATGCAGATACTTCTGTCAACCTAATCCTACTTGATGATGGGTTCTCACTGCCAAGAACCAATGATTTTATAAAGCTTGGAAATATCAAGCAAGGTGACCTCTTAAAATCAAATGTTCTCTCTTTTATCAATCCCTGTTCCCAATAAAGGACCCAGTAGATGAAAAGAGTTGCCTAGACAAATGTATACAGTTTATAAGGACAGATGTTTCCAGTCCTGCTAGTAGTCACTGGATTCAACATTTCTCCTGTCCAATGTAAACCATTAGGTTAAATTCTAAAGAGAAACAAATGCCTTTTTGTATTAGTTATATTAGTAAATGGTCATGTGTTGTTTGAGCTCATTGAGAAGCTGACTCTGGAGATAGAATTGGCCCTCCCACTTCAGGCTCAAGCTTATTATCTCAAGATATGTTCTCCAAGGCTCTTTTCCAGATTCAGGCTGGCCCCCTGACCCTGTGACAAGAAAAAGGAGAATAACAAAACAGCCTAAGAGTAAATGCTCTGTACAGTTGAGAACAGCTAAGGTGTAAAATATTTTTCAACAGAGGGTATTGTTGTCTATAGTAAAAGTAGATAATGGTATTCTCTTATTGTCACAATACTGAGTAAAGTCACTAACACAGAATAATGTAAAATGTATAGTAAATACAAAGATAAATTTACTTAAAGAAAATGCAGCAGGATAGATTTTTTTCTTTAAATAGGACAATTCACAGTCAATGGAGAGAACAGAGAGGATCTTCTACCTAGGATTCCTCAGTCAGTAACTAAAGCATCACAGTTTTCCTGAATTGATTATGCTGGAGGTTGTGAACATCAATTTGGATAACTTTTAACTATGTGCCAGTTGCTTCTTTCTACCTAAAACAAAGTTTGGGTAAACCACTCTCTAAACTACATAAGGTAAAAAAGATTTTTAACTGTTTTGTGTTTTCTATAAGGTTTACCTGGGAACTTTTAAAGCACAGTGTATACACAGGTAATATTAACTCATTACATTATCTTATGCATATAATTTAGATTTCATGTTATTTTAATAAGATGATGCTGCACACTACTTTCTTCTGAGTCAAACAACTACCATTTTCATAACTTCAACTGTGTCCACTAGCAAAAGATCATCACAATTGGGCTTGTTGACTATCATGTTCTCACATTGAAGGAGGGGTGAGCAGAGTCATTGGACTCTCGCCTGAGTATCTAGCCAATTTTCCCAGCCAACTGTATGTAATTTGGCCCTAATCACATATGGTCTCCTGGGTTTGGGGAGGACTAAAGTATAATGTCTGGGGAAGGCTAGGATGAGAAGGCTTCATCCATGCTGGGTAAAGGCTTTCCAGTATAAATTCTCTCAGGTCACTCATATACCTCAGCAATCCCTCAGTCATCTCTGTAAGTAAGCTCAGTAAATTTATTGGTTCCCCAGGAAAATTTTAATGTAATCAAACATTGGTTTGACACTAGAATCTTAGAAGGGGGTAAACATTGCTTAGTATCCCCTGGAAAAGAATTCTCACAACAGATGGAAATTTTATTTGTTAATGTTATTATGTCTAATGGTTATCAAAAAACATAATGTTAAATGGCTATGGTCACAATTTATTCAACTAGTTTAAGGATGTCTCATTGAGGTTTATTTAAGAATGTTTGGGTTTTGCCCAAGCTTTATTTACATGGCACATGAAAATTAAACTGCCAGATTGATGTAACTAACCTTCATGGGTGTTTAATAGACAGACTTTGAGGCCTATACTAATCTGGTCAGAGGGATTTAAAGGGACAATTTTTTGTTCCTTGCCCTCCAAAGTCAGCTAAGTTCCAGGACACTATGGAGCATTTCTCACAATGTCCTGTGCCAGGAGCCAACAGTTGCTTAAGTCAGATTACACTGAAACCACCTCAGGTTGCACCATTTAGATAAGCAACCGTCTCTCAGAAACCAGGTTGAGCAACCCTAGTAACCTTAGCAACACTTCCCCCTTTTACAGATCACTTCATTCTTGAAATTTCCCCACCCCTAGCTTCGCTTCCTCCTTTTACTTGTTATATAGCAAACAGAAAAATAAAAATTTCAGAGCTTGATCAGACCACCTGTTTTGCTCTCATTTCTCGTGTCTCTCGTCCTTCCATTCATTGATTCTCTCCTCAGGTCCACATTGAAGACCCCGCTGGCTGGGGGCAACTGGCGCCCAACGTGGCACTGGGGATATGAGGACCCTGACGAACGCCCTTTGCTATGCACGGCTGTGACTCACAGGACTGCTGCAGAGCCAGACTACGCGAGTGAAGGTCTGCACCGTGAGCACCGCAGAGCCACCCACCTGAAAGACCGCTCCATTGATAGAGGTAAGCAAGTGTGGTGCATTCATGGACCAAGCATTGAGTAAGCATGACTTATTCCTCCAAGGACTCAAGGAGTCCCTCAAGACACAGGGAACTAGAGTTAAGAAAAAAGATTTGTGTAAGTTTTTTAATTTTGTTGGAGAAATCTGCCCATGGTTCCCTCAAGAAGGAACTATTGATATAAAAAGATGGGGAAGTGTGGGTTCTTCAGGATTATGATAGAGCCTTTGGGCCAGAAAAAATTCCTGTTCAGGCCTTTTCTTACTGGAATTTAGTCAATGATGTTTTAAAGGTTTATAGTCATTTTCCCACTATCCAAGAGGTCGTCAAGGAGGGTGAAAAGGTACTTCAAAGGCTTTCAAGGCCTCTCTCCACATGCGGCTCTGTGTCCATCAGCATTCCGGAACCTGATGGTCCCACTATTGAGCCTAAAGAGGCCCTGAATATACAGGCAGCCTCTGACCCCCTTGCTGATTCTAATACCCAAGAGAAACCACAAACCCACACCTACAAGTCTCTTGGGACATCGATACAGTCCCCTGAGTTTAGACTGGTGGAGGACTCTCCCTCTGAGGAAGCCCTTTTCCCTGAACAAAAGGCTACTCAACAACCTAACCCTGATTGGCCCCCCATGCTTTCAGCTTTTCCAGTAAAAAGACCACCTCCCTATACTAATGATTGTACTACTAGGGCTACTGCACCCCCTTTTTGTGCCCCTGTCCTTGATCAGGACAATGTTTCAGAATACATAGATAAGGCTAAGGTGAGGCTCTCCGAAGAGACCGCCTCTTTAAGAAATATCCTTCAACAAAAAAGAGAACATTTACAATTAATTAAGGAGCTCAGAGCCCTTGATTTGGAATTATCTAGTGCTTCCCTAGAGGCCATGCCAAAAAGGGCTCCCTTCTGTGGGTACACTTCCCTGCATTCCCCTCTAGAGTGCTAACCCCTTATCCTTCATTAGTGGTCAACTTAATTACTACTGGGCGAGAGCAGAGCCGCCAGGTTTTTGGCAGGATCCAGACAAAATAATTGTCCCCTATACCAAACAACAACTCAGTTGGCTCTATCAAACCTCTGATGATTGGTCAATTGCCTGTTTTTCCTTTTCTGGAACAATTGACAATCACTACCCTGCTGATAAGCTTCTCCAATTTATAAGAATACATCCCGTTGTCTTCCCAACGCTCACCTCCCCTCAACCTCTGCCTAAAGCGCCCCTGGCCTTCACTGATGGTTCTTCCAATGGTACGGCCGCATACGTTATCAACAATCAGGCTAAATCTAAACCCTCCCCCTATGTCTCTGCCCAACTTGTGGAATTATATGCGGTTGTTCGAGTCTTTCAGACTTTATGTAATTGTCCTTTTAATTTGTATACAGACAGTGCTTACATTGCCTTCTCCCTTCCTCTCTTGGAAACAGTGCCATACATCAAACCGTCCACCAATGCTACTCCCCTGTTCCACCAGCTTCAAAAACTAATCCTTTCCAGGCAACACCCCTTTTATGTTGGACACGTGCGGGCCCACTCCGATCTTCCTGGCCCTCTTTCAGAAGGAAATGCCTGCGCTGACACTAGGCCCACTCCGATCTGCCTGGCCCTCTTTCAGAAGGAAATGCCTGCACTGACATGGCTACACACCTCATTTTCCCAGTATTAAGAGGCTCCATTGAGCAAGCTACTAAGGCACATTCACATCACCACCTATACTCTCAGACCTTGAGGCTACTTTTGGGCCTCACACTTGAACAGGCTCGACAAATTGTTAAACAGTGTCCAGGTTGTGTAATTACATTGCCTGTTCCCCACCTCGGGGTTAACCCCCGAGGACTAGTTCTTAATGACATCTGGCAAATGGATGTCACCCACCTCTCTGAATTTGGCAAACTAAAATACATCCATGTTACCATAGACACTTTCATTGGCTTCATCTTTGCATCCCTCCAGGCTGGAGAACCCTCAAAAAATGTCATTGCTCATGTTTTATCCTGCCTTTCAATCTTAGGCAAGCCCAAGATAATCAAAACTGATAATGGCCGAGGATATACAGGAAAAATCTTTCAACAGTTCTACTCTAAACTCCAAATTAAACATATTACCGGTATCCTTTACAATCCACAGGGACAAGGCATTGTTGAACGTGCACATCAGACTATTAAACTCAGCCTTAAAAAATTAAAAGGCGGAACTATGTACCCCATCAAAGGAGCACTCCCGAAATCTCTTAAACCATGCTATGTTTATATTAAACTTTCTTACCTTAGACAATCAGGGAAAAATCAGCTGCTGATCACCTATGGCATCCAGAAACAAAGTCCTCTCATGCCAAAGTTATGTGGAAAGATCCCGTTACATATCTATGGAAAGGTACAGACCCGGTCCTTATCTGGGGATGTGGATCAGGCTGTGTCTATGATATGGCTGAGGGAGCAGCCAGGTGGCTGCCAGAATGACTAGTAAAACAAACCAATGAGATAAAAACTAACCCAAATTCCAGGGAGCAAGGTGTTCCCCCCTGAGAATACTTTGCCTTTGTCTCCTACAGGAAATGAGGAACCTGTCGATGATTTGGATTGTCCTCCTCCTGCCAAGAGTATCAAAGGGAGGACTTAATGGGCCATCCAACCCACAGAAACTCCTAGAGCAATTGTATGGCCAATCCTGTGAGTGCAAAGAAGGAACTGCATGGGCCAGACCAGAGAAATATACTCAGAGTGCAGACTGCAGAGATAGATTAGCATTCTTGGGCATCAGATCTAACCATCTCGGTAGAGTAGCCCAGAGTTGGGTCTGTATTAAAAAACCAGCACCTCTACCACCGCTTAAAGATGGCAAGTGCCCCTCAGACTGCACTGTAGTAGAATCCATGCATTCTACATGTTATTCTCAATTTCAAGAACGTACTATAAATGAAAAGGCCTATTTCACAGCCAAACCCCATAAGACATACTCTGGCACATTTGGAGGTGACTGGTCAGTTCATGTACATATGCCCGGCAAGCCTAAATATGCCCAGGCAAACTGTAATGTCAAACCTGGAAAAAATGCATGTTGGCCCAAGGTAGCACCTGTCCATATATCAGATGGCGGTGCTTGGCCTTAGGCACCTCCTGGCCTTTGGCCACTCTTTGACGTAATGAGTCTGTGATCCCTGCTACATATTCTGTTTCCAAATGCAGCCTCTCAATCCCTTTTAAAGTTCAACCTATAGGATTCAATGCTACCCCTTGCTTCCTTAACAAGGCTCAAAATAACAGTTTTGACATAGACGTGGGATTGGTATCTTTTGCCACTTGGGTACAGTTCATTAACATTTCTGAAGCCTTTTGCTTGGAATCAGGCTGGGTTTTGGTATGTGGCAACAACATGGCCTATCCTTCCCTCCCTGTAAATCGGAAGGGGTCTTGTGCACCTGCAATGCTCCTGCCTGATATAGATATCCTCCCTGGAAGTGAACCCATTCCTTTACCTAGCTTTGATACCTTTATCCCTCGAAGACGTAAGGCAGTCCAGTTTATACCCCTATTGGTAGGATTAGGCTTTGCAAGCAGCATCGCCACTGGCTCGGCTGGAATTGGAATGTCTACAAAATTGTCACAACAGCTCATAAATGATGTAAATATGGTCTATGAATCCGTTAAGGATCTACAAGATCAGATAGGCTCCCTAGCAGAAGCAGTGCTTCAGAATAGGTGAGGGTTAGACTTGCTCACTGCAGACAAGGGAAGAATTTGTTTGGCCCTACAGGAACATTGCTGTTTCTGTGCTAATAAGTCTGGAATTGTTGGTGATCGCATTCGGAAACATCTAGAGGAGCTTGAGAGAGGGCGCAAGGAACTTTTTGGAAACCCTATCTGGAGTGCTTGGAGTGGGATGCTGCCCTATTTACTCCCGCTGTTAGGTCCCTTAGTTAGCCTCTTACTTCTTGTAAGCTTTGGGCCTTTCATTATGGGCAGAATTACCCGCTTTATTCAACAACAAATTGACTCCCTGGCATCAATATTTCACATTATGAATTTAATCCACAATACCACTAGGACTGTATCATGGTCCACATCCTTAAAATTGCATTTTGTCTGTCAAGTGAGACAGCCCATTTCAGTTTTCTTTTCTTTCAAAACATATACTGAGTGATAATTGATATAAAATAAACTGTGGCAGGAGAACCGGGTGGGAAAGGGCAGCATCTAGATTAACATGAGAAAGAAGGCAATTGACGAAAAAGACTGAAGACCCCTCCCCACCTGAGCTACATGTAATGAACAGAGAGCATATGAGAAAAGCCCCCGAGGGGTACAAACAGGACAGGCAGAGGCAGTGCTGTGTAAATATCTACAAAGGGTCCAGCATGTGTGGACATGTGCCGGGAGCCAACAGTTGCTTAAGTCAGATTACACTGAAACCACCTCAGGTTGCACCATTTAGATAAGCAACCCTCTCTCAGGAACCAGGTAGCCTCACTGCGGTTGAGCAACCCTAGTAACCTTAGCAACACTTCCCCCTTTTACAGATTACTTCATTCTTGAAATTTCCCCACCCCTAGCTTCACTTCCTCCTTTTACTTGTTATATAGCAAACAGAAAAATAAAAATTTCAGAGCTTGATCAGACCACCTGTCTTGCTCTCATTTCTCGTGTCTCTTGTCCTTCCATTCATCAGTTCTCTCCTCAGGTCCACGTTGAAGACCCCACTGGCCGGGTAAGTCCTATAACTGTGGTGAATCACCTGTCCTCTTGTTCAGGGAGGCCATGAAGACACCACAACATACACTTGAACCAGTGTCCAGTCTACAAAGAGGAGGGTCAACACAGAGGAACATTTCCTTAATGCTTCCAAGTGAAGCCAGCCATTGTCAAACAAGACCTTTGACTTATCTTCACAGAGATGGAATTGGTAAAAGAAAGGATCCAGGGACTCCTCCCAAGCCCACATGACCCCTGAGGAACAGATCCTCAAGCTACCTTAAAAGTAAAAATAAATTGGTTTATTTGGCCCAACTGTATGGTCTTAAACACCCAAAAGGAAGTATAACCAAAGATTAAAGTCATCAGTATATTTCTTTAAGAGTTCAAGGGATTACACATCCTAGACATTAGACTTAAATTCTTATAAGATGTTATTTAGTCAATTATTTCTCGTTGATGATTTGTTCCTAATAAGACAATGCTAATCAGCTATAAGACTTAAATTCTTGGTCTGCAATACTGTAGTGCCCACCTGCAACTGAGGGAGACAACCCAATGATGGCTAATTTTGTTTTCTCTCCCTATCTAGAGGCCATTTAAGAGGGAACTGATTCTAGTCACTCCAATAGTTATCAAAGTGCCTAAAAACAAATCCTGAGTTCATAAATCATCAGTCCAGGCTTGGCAGGCAAAAGAAAAATGAGGAGGAACCCAGTAGATGGATGCTTTTGGAAGCCCTCATCAAGAAATTCCAAAGGACTTTAATTTGGACATTTGAAATTTGCCATGTTCTGACTTTTTCTGGTTCCCTGCCTAGAAATTGTAACACTAACTACTCTTGCCTTTACTTTTCCTTCACATCTCCTAGGTACCAGTCAAGGACCTTCTTTTCTCCCTATAGTTAAGAGTTATGCAATTTGGGAGTCTTTTAGATACACTCACTAAAGGGGGTACCCCACTTGCCTCACCCTGCGTCCCTGTTCAGCATGGAAGAAGCCAGAGCAGAGCGGTCTGCTTCCTGATTCCCTATCAGCAATTTGGGTAAACCTCTTCAGAGGGTGGTGTGATAAGAACATGAGGTTGAAATTGGCTAGGCAGTTAGGGTAAAAAGACCCCAAAGGAAAGTATCCAGTTTCTTTCTTGGCTAAAAGTCAAAATGTCCTTTGGCTTTTAGCAATGTACTCTGTCCCAAAGGCCAAAAATGCTAAAAGTATTTGGGAGCTCTTATCCCTAAAATGTTTTAGGGTTACCTCTTCAGAGTGGGGAATCTTAGAATATCAATAAGCCTCATAAATTGAACTGGTCCAGACTATAAAATCAGCACTCCGGAGGCAGAAGCAGGTAGATCTGTGAGTTTGAGGCCAGCCTGGTCTACAGAGTGAGTTCCAGGCAGCTGGAGCTAAAGCGAGACCCTGTCTCAAAAAGACCAAAAAGAAAAAAAAAATTGTCTAGTCTATCTGTTGGAGGACCTACTTTTCCAGTCTCACTGGTCAATTACCTGGTGATAGAACCACTCCCAGGAAGGCAGGGTCACCTTAAGTTATGCTAAATAGAAGAGCAGAATACCTGGAACTAGCTCAGACCCCCAAAGAACTTCCAGACTAGCCACAGCCATGTAGGTCTCTGTAAGTCTGTCTGCTTTTCTGAAATCTTCAGGAAAGCATAATTTCTCTTTTTCCTTCATGCCTTTCCTACTAAACATGCTTGCTCTAAGGCTTTTGGCTGCCCCCAGCATCTTGTATTTCTTCACTTTTTCTCTAAAGCGTCCTTCTCCCAGCCGTTGTAGCTGTGAGTCAACCACCACATGTTTGACCTTCATGTAGGCCCTAAACCTGCATGGCTTCCATAATTTTCTTTCCTTCTTCCCACTATTCACCTGCTCAAGGCAGCTGCCAAGATTACCAATTAACCTGCCCTGAGAATTTTTCTTTAAGAATCTAGTAAAATTTTAAAAGCTTCCGTTTGGGTCCATTCTTAAATTATTTTATGAATGAGACTAAGAACCCTCTAGGGGACCCTCTTTCTCCCCATTTCACTGTCTTGTGACAGTATTGTCTTGTGAATATTGTCACAAGTGCTGTGGATTCATATGTAAAGTTGTCTTGTGTCTGAACAACACATTTTCTTTATTTTAATACCACTCCTGGCTTTTACAATCTTTTTAAAAATATTTTTAAGGAAGGCTTATATTGGAAAAATTTATTCATTTTAAATTGAACTTTTGAGATTTTCATACAATATAGTTTGATGCTATTTAGATTCTCTCCCCTATCTACACTTCCCCTTACTGAGCCCCACCCCTCATCAAGGGGATAGATATGGGAGGACCACAAGGAAACAGTCTTCCAGGTCAGTACAAGCATGATTTCTCCCACTTCTATGCTGGGAATTTGTCTGGCTTGTGCTCATGAAGATTTTATAAATGGTGTCTTCATAGCTGTGAGCTCACATGAAAAACTGCACAGCTGCCTAGAAAATTCTGTCTCCTTGTGATTATTGACTACCTCAGGTTCTTACAATCTTCCTGCCTCTTCTGTCAATGAATCTTGAGCTTTACAACAAAGAAATTTGATACTGTGTCCTATCCACAGCTAAGCACTATGCCTTCTCTTATTCCCTGCATGTTGACCACTTGTTGATCTCTTCGTCAGTTACCATTTACTGCATGGGTATATGCCCAAGACTAGTATAGCGGGATCAGAGGGGAGATCTATGTCTAACATTTTGAGAATCTCCACACTGATTTCCATAGTTGCTGAACCAGGTTGCTGTCCCACCAGCAGTAAATGTTCTACTTTTTCCACATCTTTGTCAACATATTTTGTTATTTGGTTTTTCATTCTAAGCCACTCTGACTGGGGTAAAATGAAACCTCAAAGTAGTTTTAATTTGCATTTCAATGATGGTGAAAGATGCCGAACAGTTTCTAAGTATTTCTCCACCATTTGTATTTCACCCTTTGAGAACTCTGTTTAGGTCCTTGCCTCAATTTTTAATTGAGTTATTTACTTTTTTGATTTTTTTTATTGAATCTTTGTGTCATGTCAATCAATCTTAATCATTTTTATACTCCCCTTTCCCACCTGCAACCTCCGATCAGCCCCCCCCACTAGAATTCATACATTCCGTCATTTGTCTCAAGGCCTACTATGTCAAGTTAGTCTCCCCAGATGTTCCTCAGTCTATGTAGAGTCTCTTGCTTTAGGAAGATCGGCCCTTCCTCAGCCAGTTGTAATCACTTGCCAATATTTCTTCAGCTAAATTGGAGTCTGCTGTCCATTTCCTCAGTTCTATACTGAGTTTTTGTCTGCATGAGTTTGCATGGGTCTTACGTATGCAGTACACCTTTGCTGTAGATTCAAATGAGCAGGGTCCCTGGAGCTTGTAGGACTCTATTTCCAATGGTCTTGCATTTCTTCCCAGGCTCTTACAGTCTTTCAGCCCTTCTTCAAAATGGTCCCTGAGCCCTGGATGGGTGAAGATTAATGTAGAAGTCCTGTCTAAGGACCGGCATTCTGCAGACTCTTAATCTCTATGCTTTGGCTATTTGTGACCTGTCGCGAGCCGGGACTCTGTCCAGCAGAGTCCAGGAAAGACAACACAGACACCAAGATGAGGTTCAAGCTTCTGTTTCTCTTTCTTCCTTTATTCTCTCTTATTCTCTCTCATATTCTCTTCATTATTTCACCCAGTATGATGCTGCTTCTGTTCTGTTCTGTTCTATTCTCTCTTATTACACACATCAGCTCTTTATAGAGCGTTTACAA
>NW_008335836.1:492066-499898 GCF_000622305.1 Nannospalax galili | reverse complement strand
TATATAGCGTTTCCAACAGCCCTCCCCCCTGCCGGGACCAATCAGGGCTCACACACGTGCAGCGGCCAGGCAGAGTGCAGCTCGTTAGCCACGTAGCAAGATCATCAGGCAGGCAGCACCTGTTCGGGCTCACCATGCTTCAGAGAGTTGGAGTAAACAAGCGGGAATCACGAGCCTTGGCAATCAGCCAAGAGTTGAAGTAAACAGCCCGAGGTTTGGCAGCCAGCCAGGGCTCCATCTTTGGCTGGCTCGGCTGTGCTCGCTTCCCACAGTGACCTATGTGTTCCTGGCCCTCTGTTACACAAGAAAGCTTCATGAATGATAACTGAAAGATTCATTAGTGTATGCTTTACCTCTGTTGTATGTTCCATGAGTCTTAGTTATAGAGTTTGCATTGTAGATGTGCCACTTAGGCCTGAGCAATTCATAGACAATGTCTGGATATGACCAGGTGTGGTACTTGGTAATAGTCATCATCTGGTGCAAAAGAAGATTCTTTGATTGAGTGGTGACTGGGATACTTGTCTGTAAATATAAAGATTATATATATTTTACCTAGTAAGAAATTGCATTAGTCTAGCATTGTGACAGACTTGGGGTTTTCTCTAAGATCTATGACCTCTCCAGCCATGCATATTTGGTTATGTTTACAGCACCACACTTGAGTTTCCTCCCATTCAGTGGGCTTTTAGTCCAATTAGGTATCTGTTAATTGTCCCTAAAATAAAAGTGCCACTTCCTCACTAATGTTGTATGTTGTGCAGTTAATTGATTTGGCTATTTGGTCTTGAAGCAGGTGTTGGACCATCGATTGATGTTCTCCCTTTGTACCTTCATTGCACCCTCCAACGTTGTGAAAAGTAGCCTTCAGGGAAAGTGGCTTCCAGGTCTCTTCCAGATTCACTGCTCCAAATCCTGTGTCGTTGTGTTTTCAGCAGTAAGGTCTTACTTTCAAGTTCTGTGAGGCAATCAAGGGCCATGGCAATCAGCTGTGTAATTTTGGGAGTTTCTTGTACCATCCTGGCCAGCAACTCAAAGGAAGGTTTTTCCTGTCTGGCACTGTTTCTTGTTATGTAGCCTTTAGCTATACACGTGGACTCATGTAGAGGTATTGTATGTATAATTTGTCAAAAGGTTGTTAGACTAATATGATTCGCTATTCTTTTTAAAAACTAGGTAGGCATTATTAACTCTTTTCTCACTCTTCCCCTGTCTAACCCTTCCACCATGGCTTCCCCTATTTAAAGTGTCCCCATTTCTCCCTTGATAATATGAATCTCCAATGGTCCCACCTCTCTTGAGCTTCTTCTTTCCCTTTAGCCCAAAGATTCCTTATATAACCATCCCTCCCCTCTCTGATGTAAATACCTCCATTTTTATGCATTTATCCCTTAGAATACCTGCCTCGTACTGTTCTTCTCTCTCATTCCTTGTACTGTTCTACCTACCTCATTCTTTTTCATTATCCTGATTACTGTGGTTACATCTGGATATATACTGACATATAAGGATTTGGTATTAGGATCCAAATATGAGGGAGAACATATGTCTTTTGTTCTTCTGAGTCTGTGATACTTCATTTAGTATAACAGTTTCAAGTTCCATCCATTTATTTGGAATTTCAATGATTTCATCTTTTTTTAACCACTGAGTAGAACTCCACAGTATAAATGTACCACATTTTCTTTATCCACTTTTAAGTTGAGGGACACTTAGGTTTCTTCCACCTCTTAGCTACTGTGAAAACAGCGGCAACAAACATGGATGCACACATGTCTTTGCACTATGATGTGTCCTTTGGATATATGCCAAGGAGCGGTATAACCAGGTCAAATGGTAGGTTCATTTTCAGTTTTTTAAGACTTCTCCACACTGCTTTCTATAGGTTTTGCATGAGTTTGCAGTCCCATCAGCAGTGAATGAGCATTCCCCTTTCCCTTTCCCCACAACCTCTCCAGCATTTGAAATCATTTGTTCCCTTGATCTTAGCAGGTATGACAGGGGTAAGATCAAATCTTAAAGTACTTTTAATTTGCATTACCCTAATTACTAAGGATGTTGAACACAATTTAAGATGTTTCTTAGCCATCTTTATTTCTTCTGTTGAGAACTCTCTATACAGATCCTTAGCTGATCTTTTAATTGAGTCACTTACTGTTGGGTAAGTGTCCTCTGAAAAGCTAGAACTGAATGGGGATGGGCCTAGAGATGGATGCTGAGAGACGCTGAGAGAAGCTGAGCACACTGGGAAAAAGGGCAGGGGTAATTGCCATTTTGGACACAGGGAATGGAGCCACAAACCTTGGGGTAGATAGCCAGAAAAGCAGGCAGAGACCTCTGGCAGGATGCGCTGATTGAGCATGCATAGGTCTTGTGCGTTCTGTCACCATTGCTGTAAGTTCATACTAACAAACGTTCAAAAGCCTGGAATAATCTGTTTCCTTATGTTCATGCACCAGCCCTGGCTCCTACAGTTTTCCTGCCAGCTCTTTTGCAATGGTCCCCAAGTCCAGGCTGGGTGAGTATTAATAAAGGAGTTCTATCCAGGGGCATGAATTCTGTAGTCTCTTATTTTCTACACTTTGAACAGTTGTGACCTTCTGTTAAGATCGTCTATTAAGATATTGCTTTTAAAATTCATCACATAACATCAAATAATATTTAGTTTAGGATAACATTACTAATTTAACATAACTAGTGCCTTATTTTCTTTAAATGCTACTGAATGCTCTGTAGTTATGAGTTATTTAGTTCATTTGAAGAAAGGCACTTATTGAGGCCAGGCTGAACATCAGGTTCTTCTTCCAGTTATTCTTTGGGGTAGTTGGCTGGCAAGCTTCATCTTTCTCATACACATGTAAGTAATCAATATCTTAGTGAATCATTAGGATAACTTTATATAATATATGTGCTTAGTTTTATTTGAACAAGTCTCTCTTTTCCACTTCTATGAACTCAATACTTAGGTCTCAAAAGATTTACCAATTGCTTTTTTTTTTATTTATTCTGGAAATGCTTAAGCTCTGCCTTTATTCTTTTTCCATTTGCTGTGGCTTATCAATATAGTAATCAGCAGCAGTAGTAAGATTTTTTCTGGTTCTTTGTTGCTGAAAACATTATTGTTCCATAGTTTATTTACTTTGGTTTCCTGTGTTATCCTGGCATGGGTAGACAAACCACATACTGCATCTTTATCTGAATTTTGCATAGTTTATACCTTTGAGGGGGGTACAACTCATAAAGAAACCAACACCCAACACCTGGCACCCAGCTCTGTGAGGCTCAGCCTGCTGTTCCTGATCACTTTTGTCCATGGTCTGCCCTCTCACACCACAGAGTTCTGTGAGGGGTCCATGGGGTCCTCGTGAGGTCCCCAGTGCCCCACAGGGTCCAGGGCAGGCTGGCTCACCTTCTCCCTATTCCCTGCTTCCCAGAATTGGTACCAAATCCTTTCTTTCCAATCTCTCCCCACACTAGGCTCCTCCCTTCTTCCCAGGTTGCCCTGCACCAACCCTTTCTTCAGAAGTCAGGGAGGAATAAATCATTTTCGGGTTACACTCCACCCCTTTCCTCCACTCTTAAAATCTTTCCACCAATCTTCCACAGGGATCCCTGAGCCTTGGAGGAGATGACAGATGTAGGGTGATCTCTCTTGTATCGTGGAGTGATAGTGACTTCTTGGACCTCCCCATTTTTCCTCTTCAAGCTGTGGCCATTGATCTAGTTCAGTGGTGTTTCTTCTACTATAAAGACAAATGGAAGGGAGTAGACACATTTAAACAAACATGACTGTAAATACAAATGCCTAGAACATATCTCAGTAGGTGTACTATATTCATTATACAGCATACTTGTAATAGCTTCCCCACTAGGGCCTGAACCTTTCTTGATACAGGGGGTTGGCCTGGTCTACAGTACCAGATGTGTGTTCCACCCCTAGGAGCAGGCCTTATCCAATTAAAACCTATCAGTTGTACGTATGTTGGTTGAGCCATTATTGCACTTGCAGGCATTGCTTGGCATTTCCATAGTGTGCAGCACGTGGTGTCCATTGATGTGCCCCAGCAAGCCCATGGCTCTTCAGAAGTCCAGGAGGAATAAATAGTTTTCAGGCTAGGGGGGTAAATCTATATACATATATTTTGGAGTTAGATGGGTATACATATATGAATTGCAAAAAAATATATAACTAACTGTTTAGCAGGAAGAAGAGAAAAATAAACAATTTTTAATGAGATCACATTAAGTTAATCTAAATTGACAGATGCCAACAAAAATATATACAACATTGCAATTTGGGGAAATAATATAAGACCAATGAATACTTATAACAAAGTAACTCTCAGCTTATCAGAAAAAAATGAAAAAAAATTTATATTTAAAATGTATCTAATTAAAAACTTGTTCAAATGAGTTTAAACACTGTAATGTCATTTCTCAGAAAAATCACCAATCGAATAAAGCATGTGGTATGGTTGTGGTAAATAGTAGAGATATAAAATATCCATGACTGATTACATAATCAATTATTAGGATCCTGAAAGAGTGAGAAAAAGAGTTTTGGAGTGGCCTTAGTTCCACGTAATTTGTGTGTGTGTGTGTGTGTGTGTGTGTGTGTGTGTGTGTGTGTGTCTGCTCATGTGTAGTGTATTGAAACCACTCTCATGGGAATACTCGGATAATCTCCCTATGGTACCATCCACCTATTTCTCTATTTGTGTGTTAAACAACACTGGTACCAAGTAATATCCCTGATCAGATGTTTTGAACTTCTGAAAATCCACCATTCTCAACCTTTGTCCAGGTTGGTAGGATAGAAAAATAAGAAGTATCCTGCTGAACTCATTTGTTGACCTGAGAATGCAGGTTTTATGATCACACAATGTGGTTATTTGCACCATATAGAGAGGAGTTCCTTAACTGAAGTTTTATTCATTATTCATAATGAAAAAAATCATGTAACCACCAGAGTTCTTGGTGGAACAGCGGAAAGAGTGCTTGGAAAAGTGAAAATAGAGAGACAAAATTGAAGAGCTAAGAATTCTTCAGGAGTTTGAGTACAGAAATGAAAGACAGAGTAAGGTCTTGTTTTGAGACTTAGAAAAATGCTGGGTCAGGATATATCAAAAGCAAATTTGAGGAAGGGAGGAGTGAACTGTGCAAACTGCAACAGTGAAATGTCTTTTAAATCTTCAAGTAGAACTTGAGGAGAGATGGATAATCCTTCATACAGATAAATGGACACCAGGACACAAATAACTGCAAGCTGAGTAAATTGACAAGTTCTAGACAGAATGTTATCTATTTTGTGACCCATCTCTCTTACATTATTTAACTTTATCGGTGTTCTCAAAGAGCCCCAAGCAATGAATATTCCCCCTGAAATCTTTTGTATGTTAGAATTTAAAATAGATTTTAGGTTACTAGTGAATATTATGTATTTATTGGGTATTGGGATAAATATGCTACAGTAGGAAAGTCTAAATTTCCAATCGATTTTCTTGAACAAAAGTCTTTGTGCCCCTTGTGTGCACAAACAGAACCTGTCTTCACTGATCTATGGAGTATTTGTTCTCACAATTCAAGATATTTAAGATGAACTGAGTAAGAAAAAAAGCATTTAGGCAAGAGGCAAAAAATAATATTAATCAAATGTGGTAAATGTCATGTATGGGGACAAATAGGTAAGTTTGATATAAAGTTAATAGCCAAAGAAATAATTACAATTTGAAATAGCAATATTTCAATGGAATTCTAAATGCAAACTAAATATGAATCAATTGTTTTAATTACTGTGAGCTGAGTTGAAGCATAGTTTCATATGAACATGTGACCAAAAGATGCCAAAACAATCCCTTGTAAGAAGAGGAAATTGGGACTGGAGAGATGGCTCAGAAAATGGATGCACATACCTATATGCAGGCAATACACACATACACATAAAATACAAATAATAAATAAAAAATACTTAAAAAAGAATGAGTAAATTGAATCTAGTGGACTAAAATTCCCAATATCATCATGTTACAAAATAACTTTTAAAAAGAAAATATCATTTAAATGCAAACATGTCATCATGGAAAATGGCCAGAGACATACACAGATGAGTTAAATGTTACGATACAGACTAAGTATGCACTGGGGTTTTGCACTCATCAGAGCAAGGATGTAGATTGTGATGTTAGTGCTGTTGTTAGAAACTGGTTCAGTGCTAAAATCGGAAGGAAAAGTGAAATATAAAGGGTTCATTTCAACATGTTCTGGAGGAATTACATCAAAGGGAGAGCTGCTTATACATGGTAGGTCTGAATTTTATGTTTGTATGAGAGTTCTTTAATTTGGTAAAACACAGTATGCTGACTGACAGCATAGGTGATGTTTGTGGTGTGATCAGATACTGAATTTATTATAATAACTTACCTTTAAAAACTTTTTTAGTGACACTATATTCCATATGTGCCAATGAGAAAGTCACATTAAGCTACCTTGCTCTTGATGGTTTAGAGCCCTAGGAGAATAGCTGCCTTAGGGGACTATTCATGCTGCTTGTGACTCTTTAGCATCTAAATAGATCTGCTATGTAAAACTCACTACAAGACATAATAAATAAAGTTGTAAAGGTACAGTTGACACTCTGTTGAAGGACTGAGCAACAGAGGTCTGCACGTCAATGGATGTACACTGTGATTCACTGGGGATCACCTTCAAAAGCATATTTATACTTTATAAAGATAAATTCTGCTGGGTGTGGTAGCATGTGCCTTTAATCCCAGACCTAGGGAGGCAGAGGCAGGCAGATCTCTGTGAGACTGAGGCCAACCTGGTCCATATAATGACCTCCAGGTGGGCTGGGACTCAGGAGGCCATGTCAAAAAAAAAAAGGAGAACTCTCCTATCCTGCACTACTATCCTCAGACCTCTTGGGGTAAGTCTATAGCACAGCTCTCCACTCTGGGACTCACTAAGCCACATTCACCCTTCCATCCCCGCAGGCAAATCTCTGTGAGACTGAGGCCAACCTGGTCCATATAATGACCTCCAGGTGGGCTGGGACTCAGGAGGCCATGTCAAAAAAAAAAAGGAGAACTCTCCTATCCTGCACTACTATCCTCAGACCTCTTGGGGTAAGTCTATAGCACAGCTCTCCACTCTGGGACTCACTAAGCCACATTCACCCTTCCATCCCCGCCCCCCCTCACCATTCTATACTCCTAGTTTGAGCCCTGCGCCATTCCTAGTCTTGGGGCCCCAGACACCTGGGGAACCAATACTGCTTCCTGACCCTTCTCACCCAGAGCAACTCAGTCCCTTTCTTGGGCTCCAGGAGCACCACTTCTGGTCCTGGCCCTGCCCTCACCTCGCTCTGCTTCCCTGGGCCTGCACCACAGGCTAACTCTCCTAGCCTGCACTACTATCCTCAGGCCTCTTGGGGTAAGTCTATAGCGCAGCTCTCCGCACGGGACTCCTTAAGCCTCATTCACCCTTCCACCCCACCCACCACCCCCCTGCCCCCCCGCCTGGCATTCTATACTCTAGCTTGGACCCTGTGCCATTCCTAGTCTTGGGGCCCCAGACACCTGGGGAACCAATACTGCTTCCTGACCCTTCTCACCCAGAGCAACCCAGTCCCTTTCTTGGGCTCCAGGAGCACCACTTCTGGTCCTGGCCCTGCCCTCACCTCGCTCTGCTTCCCTGGGCCTGCACCACCGGCTAACTCTCCTAGCCTGCACTACTATCCTCAGGCCTCTTGGGGTAAGTCTATAGCGCAGCTCTCCGCACCAGGACTCCCTAAGCCTCATTCACCCTTCCACCCCACCCCCCACCCCCTGCCC
>NW_008335836.1:428598-490461 GCF_000622305.1 Nannospalax galili | reverse complement strand
TGTCTTATAGGGTTTATACTGAGTACAATATTGTATAACTGTAATAATTCAACTCTAAACCTAAAAATTTACAGCCAATTTTGAAAGTGATGCATCCTACTTCAGGAAACCGTTATTGAATATGTCAATTGTGTTGTAATGATATGCTTCTTCTAAGTATGTTGTTATTAAATAAATCATTTTTAAAAATTTAAAAAAAAAAGGAAAAGAAAAACAGATAAATTCTATGAATTTATTTACATTTGCATAGTTCCAAAACAGTATAGAATTTCTTATCTGATTGGAAGAGAAGTTTCTTGTCCTAGTACCTTACCCCACAATCCTGTGTGTGTGTGTGTGTGTGTGTGTGTGTGTGTGGTGTGTGTGTGTGTGTGTGTAGTGTACATACATGTACATGTTTGTGTGTGCACATCTATTCAGAGGACAACAGTCAGTGTTCGGTATCTTCCTCACCTAGATTGGGTAGGAGGAAAGTTCCAGGAATCTACCTGTCTCTACCTGAGCACTGGGTTTATAGACACAGTGTCACATCCAGGGTTTTTGTTTTGTTTTGTTTCTGAAAGGAACAAAAATTAACTAAGGATAAGTAAGGTATTTTTTTCCTGTGTATTTTTTCTTGTGTATTTTATATTTAACCATAGTTTTCATTAATACAATTTTACAAAAAAAAAACATTCTATCTGGTTTACTAGCTCTTTAAAATGTGGTTTTCCTCGGTTTTTACCTCCCTTCCTTCACTGTCTTCGTTTTCCATTTTAGTTATGCCAGCAGTTTCTGTTTGTGAGAAAGTGGAGATTTAAACACCCTTAATTCTAAATCTATTCGCCTAATTAGAGATAATATCTGCTACTATTTCTCTATATAAAGACAAAAATAGCTGCCTTTCTTTCAATTATGCTAATTTGATATAATTACTCAAAAAGTGTAGATGTTTATTGATTTCTAGCACATTATTTCTGGAGAAGTGTTCAACTGTTCTCAAGAAACTATTTGCCAATATTCAGCACTATTCTATCATCAACTGAGAAATATAACAATTGTTATCTTAATTTTTTAATCACTTTCTCATATTTTGATGACTTTCTTTGGAAACGTAAACATACACTTTTTAAAGAAAATATCAAGTGATGTGAAAATTCATTGGAAGAATGAGAGGCATAAAAATATATTGAAAAGATGACTTGGGTATTATGAGGGTTATTGAAATAACTTCAGTTTTATTTCTAGAGAGGAAATACTAAGAAAATATCAATATTATCCAGTGTTCCCAGGTGTGGTGTTGATGGGGTCAGGGACTACTTCAGAGCTCTGGCATGCTTCCTACAAATGAAGCAGACACAAACATACCTCATAGACTCAGAGAATAATTTGCTTTTCACCATTGAGATTAAAAAGTAAATTATTTCTTTAACCTTCATTTGCAGTTGATCGCTGTTCTAAACTGAATGTTTTAAGCCAAACAGAGGCTTCCAGTTCTAACATGCAATACTTTGTTCAAGCTGCAGAAAGCTATGTCGATAGGTTTGGAAATATCTTATTCTTTAATCATCAGGATTAATGTTGCCCCAGAGAGTATAATGAATTAGCTCTTTCTGTCTTAAAAATCCATCTTCTAAAAGGAACATTTGGAAGCTGACATATATGGAGGACTAGGAGACATCTTTATGGAAATTAAAAACAGTAGCTGGTTCCAGCCACCCGTTCTTCTTCTAACAGGCATCCCTGGACTAGACGATGTGCAAGTATGGCTCTCTATCCCACTATGTATCACGTACCTTGTTGCTATGCTAGGAAACTGCACCATCCTATTTGTCATCAAGACCACCTCCAGCCTCCATGAGCCTCAGTACCTCTTCCTATCTATGTTGACAGCTACAGATGTGGGCCTTTCCATATCAACTCTGCCTACAGTATTGAATGTCTTCCTACTGAGCCACAGGGAGATTGAATTCCACTGCTGCCTGACATAGGTGTTCTTCATTCATACCTTCTCCTCCATGGAGTCAGCCATTTTGCTGGCAATGGCTTTTGACCGGTTTGTAGCCATTCACAACCCACTACACTATGCTGTTGTTTTAACTCTGCCTAGAATTATGGGGATGGGATTCACAGCTATTCTTAGGGGTGTGTTGTTAATGGTGCCTTTGCCCACCCTGCTCAAGCGACTGCCCTTCTGCAAGGGTATTGTTCTATTCCATTGCTGCTGCTACCATCCTGACATTATGAAGTTGGCCTGTGGCCATGTCAGGGTCAACATCATCTATCGATTGTCTCTAGCCCTCGGTTCCTTTGGAGTTGACTCTGTATTTATTGTCATTTCATACATCTTGATTTTGAAGACAGTGTTGGGTATTGCAACAGGAGATGGTCAGCTCAAAGCACTTAACACATGTGTCTCCCACATCTTCACTGTCTTCATCTTTTATGTGCCCCTCATTGTGCTGGCCCTCATTCTCTTCTCCTCTTCTCCATGTAACTATGGCCAATCTTTTCCTCTTCTTGACTCCTGTTTTGAACCCTTTGGTTTATAGCCTAAAAACCAAACAGATAAGGTCAGAAGTTTGTAAGATATTCAAAGAAAGAAGAAATTTGCCCATGGAGTCACATATGATCTTAGTGAAAGAGAGGCCCAACTGTTCCTCCCTTGTCATCTGTCTGCTTCTCCTAAGAAAGATGTCCTCATATCAAGGTATAGTTTTGTAAGAACTGAGAAATTTTTTCTCTTCCAAGAATTTGATGGTGTTTTGATTGTCATTGTAAAAGAAATGTGTTCATTTACTGTATTGTTAAATGAGCTTGAATGGGGACTTCGGTGTGGGAGAAGTGTTTTTTGTTTTGTTTCCTCTTTTAAAGACACATATGAGTAATATAAAAGGCAAAAGAGTGTGGAAACCAAGCAGTTGCTATCCATCTTTGGAAAGCAGAAATGAAATGAGATGTTCTATCAAAAAGGAAAAATAATTGTTCATATAAATTTTAAATTATGCATCCAAGAAAACAAAGTTAGTGACACCTTCTAAGATATGTGAAGAGAACAGAACATTATGCTTGATAGAAGGAGAAGAAGAAGAAGAAAATTCCGCCAGAAGTGTGGTAAAGCACAATAGCAGAATGGGATGCCTGAGATGTCACCAAATCATACCCTTATATATTTAACTGATTAGTTAACAAGCAAAATTTATTTGTATATTGTACCTACTAAGATTACTATTCTATTAGTCAATTTCATATTTTCCCCAGGACACTGAAACCCTTTATTTGAGATGGAAGGATGCCCCCACCTGACACTACTCTCATAATGGTTGGAGCTATCCTGATGGTCTTTATGGAAAGATTTCTGCATGCAGTTCTGAATATTATTCAGCAGTTGCCCAATATTAGAGATGTATTTTTGAAATAATTAAGATTTTTTTTAAGTTTTTATTATTTTCTGCCATATTTTATATTTTTCTCTCTTTCACACTTCACAAATAGGTAAAAACCAAACAAAAATGCTTTTACAAATTTTCATACCCTTATTTAATACAACAGAGAAAACTTCTAATAACCTAAATGTATATCTTTCCTCACATAAGAAGCCAATAATCCTACAGTGAGCACTGTCTGGGTGTTCCCTCATTCAATTAAATTCTAAGAGTATCTACCTAGAGAGAGAATTAAATCCAAAAAACTAGGTTTTAAATCTCACTGCTGCTCTGCAGGGTTCAGTGGACCAACAATGAGATTCTATTCACTGAAATTTATTTGAAACTTAGCTGTTACAAAAGGTTGAGTATCATTAGATCAATTCTTTACATAGGAATAATGGTTTTGTTAAAGAAAGAAGACAGAAGCGAGCACAAAATTATTTGAACCAATATGCTCTACAGAAAACTTGAGATTACTTAGTAAGCCTAGAGCATGAAGCTGGCTAGACCAGTCAGCTCATGGAGAGATTCACATGTTCTGTGGATTGGGTGAAATTTACCATAAGAAACATGGATTCTTTCACAAAAAATGAAAATAAAGATTGAACATAAACATATGTGCTTTTCAAAGTTTATGTAGCATTATAAATATTAGTTTAAACATCACATAATTTAAGAAAATTCAGCACCATATTAGATAAGAAATCTTGAATGCTTCAGTTAGAGTAATATTCAGATGTAGAAAAATGAAAAAATATGATAAGTTTAGGAGATGTAAGTAAATGAAATTAATGAACAAATGCAAGATTACATAGAGAGAATAGCTTTTATTTGCAAGCTAGCAGCATAAAAGTCATAATCATTATTCATTCAGGGGGAATTTGAGGGAATATGAATTCGGAGAAGTTCATGAACTTAACTTTGGATCCATTGGTTTTGAAGACTATTTTTCTATAATGAGCATGTCCATGTATACACACATATCTGAAGATAAAAAGCAAATAAAATCTCAAAATCAATATACAGATGTTATAACAGTGGAGCAATTACAAGATACAAAACAAACTAACAACATTGTGATCTATAGAAATTTAGATAAACAACTTTTTCATCGAAAGAATAAAGTATCTGGTGTTTAGCTGGAATGACTCAACTTTTGGAAAAATAGAAATTACATACAAAACATTTCCAAACTGACCACTTTGACAAACACACACTGTAGCATAATATAAGAAAATGGTCTCGAAGGTCTATGTGATTCTTTTTCATAAAATATTTCAAGATGGGAGAGAAAAATTTAATAAAACAGTAAAAGTAGAGGAAAAGAAACATTGTAGAAAGTAAAGGTGTACGTTGGAGGGTTTGTTAAAATTTCTGAATCCTTTATTAAATTCCATAATTATAAACTTTATTTGGAAATAAGAAAAATATATTAAGCCTGTCCCTGACAAAGGTTAACAAGAAATTTCCTGCAAGAATTTCTCTTTTTATTCTGTTCAGTTTGTGAAGCTTATCACACTGTATGTGGGAAAAATTAAGTTTATGAGTATATAAATGCAATACATTTATTTATAACATCCATAATTTATACAGTCCATCTCATGCCATATCTATATACACAGCCAAAATACAAAATTACAATTAAATCAACAATGCTTAGGTTTGGATTGGAGGAGGGGGATCAGTGAAAACGGCTGTCAATAGGGGAGGAAATCTAATT
The DNA here is from genome assembly GCF_000622305.1 of Nannospalax galili. Taxonomy (NCBI): domain Eukaryota; kingdom Metazoa; phylum Chordata; class Mammalia; order Rodentia; family Spalacidae; genus Nannospalax; species Nannospalax galili. The sequence goes on along the minus strand of NW_008335836.1, from coordinate 485,334 downwards.
ATATTGTATGAAAATCTCGAAAATTCAATAAAAATTAAATAAAATGAGTATTATTTTTCAAAAGGTTAAAAAAATAGTGACTGTTTTTACCCTTGAGTACCAAATAAAGCATTTATATGTAAAAAAAAAAAAAACCCAGCAATTCTGACAACTAAACAGCGAGTGAGTTATTTTTTCTTATGAAAATTGTCATGAACTTTATTATTTTTTCAGCTTCTCTGAATCTTCAGAGATTTCCTCAGAACTGAACAGATCTGCTTGGTCTTCAGGCTATAAACAATTGGGTTGAGCATTGGGGGCATAAAGAGGTAGGTATTTCCCAGGATGGCGTGTACTATTGGAGAACTTCTGTGGCTGATTCGATGCATTACAGTTATTGCCAGGAGAGGTCCATAGTAAATGAAGACAATGAAGATATGAGACAAACAGGTGTGAGTGCCTTCATCTGCCCTGCTTTGGAAGCAATCCCAATAACTGCTTGAAATATCAGAGCATAAGAAACAGCTATGAGCAGAAAGTCTATCCCAAAAGAAAAGATAACCAATGTAAGCCCATAGAAAATATTGACTTTGACTTTGACAAACTAGCTTCATGACATTTGGGTGGATACAGTGCGAATATGACAGTGTCTGCCCCTTGTAGAAGGGTAATCTCTTAAGCAGGATGGGCAAGAGAGTCATGAGCACCACACCCCTCAGAAAAGCTGCCAGACCCAACTTGGTGACTCGTGAGTTCGTAAGTATAGTGATATATTGCAAGAGGTGACTGATGGCCACAAAGCGGTCAAAGGCCATAGCTAACAGAATTCCTGAGCCCATGGAGGATGATGTATGGATGAAGAAGAGTTGAGTGAGGCAACTATCAAATGCAATTTTATCAAAATCAAAGATAAAGACTTTTATCACAGAGAAAAGTGTGGAAACAGACAAGACAATACCAGCCCCAGCCAGCATGGACAAGAAATGATACTGGGGCTCTGCAGGCTCCGCTCAGTCCTCACTAAGTATATCACTGTGCAGTTTCCTGCCATGGTAGTGATGTACACCATACTCAAGAGTGGTCCCAGCCGTAGACAAGCACCCACCAGTCCTCGGAGGCCAGTGAGGAGGAGGAAAGAAGGGTGAAATGTGGTATCAGTTAGAAACACTGCTCAAACTGATTTCTCTGACCATGAACTTAAAAAGCAAGCAAAATTCATTGTTAATTTCACAATGATCTTCAACTTGGATAGATGTGTCCTACAAAAGAAAAAGACTAAGAACGATGTTCTAACTGGGAGCAAAATGGCATTAATCATTTTTATGGTGGGGAACAGAATTTGTCTTGTTCCAATGAAATTGTCTTGAGGAGAGATATCCCCCTTATTATTAAATTTCAGTTAGATATTAACAAGTTATAACAGGTGAAAATGAATAGTTCGTTTTGTGTTCAGTTCAGTCTAAAACGATCTGGTCCAGGGGCCTAAGACGAGAATTAGACAACAGAAAACGTAAGTAGCACTATTGTAAAAATACAGATTATTTCAGATTTAAGGAACAAAATCTAACCAAAGAAATGGCGAGTTTGCTTAGAAAGGATACTTTCTGTTCTAGTCTGAAAATTTGACTTCTAATCCCCAGAACTTATCCGAAAATGCCAAGCATGGCTGCATGTGTCTGTAATTCCTGTAGAGTGGGATCTTAAAGATGAGAAAAATCACTGGGTCAATGTAGGATTAGTTTCAGGTTCAGTTAGAGACCGTGTTTAAAGGGAATAAAGCATAAAAGGGGAGGCCTGATGTCTTCCTTGTCCTCTGGGTGCTGATGGTTACACACTCATACACACATGGGTTCACAATCAGAGAGAGAGAGAGAGAGAGAGAGAGAGAGAGAAACTTTTCAAAAATGTTGTCTTGCTCAGTCTACCTGCTTTACACACTCATACACACATGGGTTCACAATCAGAGAGAGAGAGAGAGAGAGTGAGAGAGAAACTTTTCAAAAATGTTGCCTTGCTCAGTCTACCTGCCTACCTACTTCCATCCATCCACTCTACATTTCTAGCTACTCTGGTACCATGTGGAGTCCAATCTGGAACAGCAGGTAGTAAGTTACAGAATGAGTGTGCCACTAACTTTTCTCCTTCCCACTCTCTATTTGACCTGCCCTCACTCTCTCAGGGTCTCCTGCTCCTGATGCAAGTGGACAAAATGACATAACACATTTTTATCGGAATTTTGCATAGTTTATACATTTGGGAAGGGCGGAGATGATTTACAAAGAAAAGGACACCGAGGCACAGTGCCCAGCGTTCTGGATCGCTTTCGTTTCTGTGCATGCTGGTTCATCCTGCAGAGTTCCAAGCAGGTCTGGGTATCAGGGTCTCCTGCTCCTGATGCAAGTGGACAAAATGACATAACACATTTTTATCGGAATTTTGCATAGTTTATACATTTGGGAAGGGCGGAGATGATTTACAAAGAAAAGGACACCGAGGCACAGTGTCCAGCGTTCTGGATCGCTTTCGTTTCTGTGCATGCTGGCTCATCCTGCAGAGTTCCAAGCAGGTCTGGGTACGAGATACCCAGCACCCACCAGATCCACGGGAGGCTGGCTAGCTCCCTGTTCCCTGTTTCAAGAATGGCGCCAAATCCTCCTCCTTTTTCCCAGTGTGCTCTGCTTCTCTCTGGGTCGCTAGATCATCCCCCTTTTTCTCAGCAGAGGAATTTATCCAACACTGAGTCAAATCAGCAGGTCACCTAGCAGCCACCCCTCTTACTGTACTACTCCAGGATCATATGGATTCCAACTGAGACTATCAAGCTCAGAGGTTACACTTATCCCTAGGTGAACTGAAACTACTTCGACATCTCATTCCTACATCAACCCAAAATGATCCTAAGACTGAGCACCAAGCACCACTCAGCTGATTTACAACCTAAAAATTGAGGTAACAACAAGGATCCAAACACCCACTCAACTACAGTGAGATCAGATATCTAAACCAAGAACCACCGCCAAGGACATAATTCCAGGTGCCTAGGTCCCGTTGTAAAAGTACAAACATAAATAACCAAGACAGGAACTCAAAGAGGACATGAATAAAGACTGAATGAAGACAGAAAACACAAATATTTGAAGAAAATGAAGCAATTGAAGATATGAAATTAGTTTTTTATAAAGAGAATATGAAAAAAGCCAAACTGAAATAAAACTCAAAGTGAAATAAAACTCAAAGTGAAAGACTCAGAAAGTCTAATAAAAATATTAGCACAAATCCCCAGAAATAGATTGGAACAAGTGGAAGAGAGATTATCAGGTCTTGAAGACGAGGTAGAGGAAATAGGCCAATTAGTCAAACAAAATACTAATCTAAAATAATCCAAGGACAAAGCATATAGGAAATCTGGGACACTATAAAAGACCAAACCTACAGATCAGAGGTGTAGAAGAAGAGGAAGCCCATGCCAAAGGCATGGAAAATAATTTCAACAAATCATGAGGAAAATGTCCAAATTTAAGGAAAACGATACCTATCATGATACAAGATATATAATGGACACCAAATAGACAGGACTGAAAAAGAAACCCAGTGTTATATAACAATCAAAATAATAAATGCACAAGAAAAAGAAAAGATGTTGAAAATTGTAAGAGAGAAAGATTAAGTCACATTTAAAGGTAGGCCAGTTAGAATAACTGCTTATTTTTCAATGGCACCCATGAAAGACAAAACTTTTGACCTATGTCCTAAAGTCATAAAAGAACACAAATGCCTGCCCAAAAAACTATATTCAGCAAAATATTGGTTATAATACAAAGAAAAAGAAAAGCTTTTGATGGTATAAACTATCATATGGAATGTGTGTCTATTAAGCCAGTTCTATGTAGGACACAAGAAGGCATCCTTCACTCTAAAGAGGTCTAAACATACAGAAGAGGACAGACACAAAACTAAACAGTTAAGCAAAGAAGTCTAAGAAAACACTACCACAACAAAATAATGGGGATTAATAACACTGGTCAATAATAACTCTCACTATTATTGACTTAATTCCTCAATAAACAGACACAGACAAGTATATTGGATTAAATAATGGGATCCATTCTTTTGCTGTCTCCATTAAACATATCATTATCAAAGGCAGACACCCCTTTAGGGTAAAAGGATAGAAAAAGATATTCCAAGCAAATGGAAATAGGGAAGAAGCAGAGGTAGCTCTTCTAGAATCTGAGAAACTGCACTTCAAACTAAAACTAGTCAGAAGAGATGTGGAAGAAATTTTCATACTCATTAAGGAGAAAATCTCACAAGGGGATATTATAATCTTAAATATACATGGCCAAACACAGGTATGCAGACATCATTAAAGAAACACTGTTAGATCAAAATTTACAGACGTACACCTCCACACTAAGAGTATCTTCAGTACTCCACTCTCACCAACAGACAGGTCATCCAGACAAAACTCAACAGAAAACCCCTCAAGAAACTTGACGTCAGGTGTCAAATGGACCTAGTAGACATACATAGGACATTTCACGCAAACACAGAAGAACACACTTTTTTTCTCAGCAACCCACAGACTTTTCTCCAACATTGATCACACATTGAGACATAAACCAAGTTTCAACCAAGTTAAGAAAATTGGAATGACAGCTTGTATTCTAAGCACAAAGATATTAAGCTAGATTCGCACTAGAAACAGCAGAAAATGTGCAGTGTATGAAAACCAAACAACTTACTACTTAATGAAAACTGAGCCAAGGAGGAAATCCAGATAAAAATTTAAACAAGAAAGTATAGCATACCAAAGTCAATTGGGACACAATGGAGGCAGCCCTAATAGGAAAGTGCCTTCATTTAAAAACTGGAGCGATTTCATGTTAATTAATTAATGATGCATGTGAATGTCTTATAAAAACAAGAACAAATGACACCATATAAGAATAGATGGGAAGAAACAGTCAAAACCAGGACTGAAATTAATGAAATAGAAACAAAGAATCAATGAAATGAAGGAGTTGATATCTCTAAAAGATTAACAAAATAGACAAACTTTTAACCAGTTTAATCAAAATAAGCAGAGTTATGATACAACTTAAGAAATTAAGAATTGAAAAGGGGAATATCACAATGATACTGAAGAAATTCAGAAAATCATAAAGACATATTAAAAAGTCCATTATCAAATATACTGGAAAATCTAAAAGAAATGAATCAATTTCTAGATATCTATCACCATCCAAACTTAAATCAAGATGAAGTAAGCAGATTCAAACTATCAGATCTTATGTTAAGATTCTTGATCCATTTGGATTTGAGGTTTATGTGGTTTATGCAGAGTGAAAGATAGGGATCTAGTTTCATTCTTCTACATGTAACTGTCCATATATCCAAAACCATTTGTTTAATTTGTAATCTTTTTTCCAATGTGTATTCCTGATCTTTGTCAAAACTCAGGTGATTGTATGGGTATGGACTTGAGTCTTGAATCTGAGTCCTCATTCGATTTCATTGATCAACGTGTCTGTTTTTACACCAGTACCATGCTGATTTTATTACCTAGGTCTATACTATAATTTGAGATCAGGGATGGGGATGACTCCAGTGTTTCCTTTATTAAGCAGGTTGGTTTTGGCTATCCTGCCTTTTTATGTCTCCGTATGAAATTTAGGGTTATATTTTCAATTTCTGTGAATAGTATTTTATTGGAAATTTAATGGCTTATTGCATTGAGTTTTTAGATTGGTTTTTGTAGGATAATATGAATCCTAGGAATCTGTGAGCATGGGTGACCATTCAATTTTCAGGCATCTTCTTCAAATTTTTAATATCCTAGAATTTTTATTCTACAAGTCCTTCACTTCATTGCTTATATTTATTCTAAAATATTTTACTATTTTTGAGGCTATTGTGAAAGGGACAAAATCTCTAATTTCTTTCTGTGTTTCTTGTTGGTATATACGAAAGGTGCTTACTTAACCAATCACCTTGTAATTGTGTTTAAGTCCCTCTTTACAAGACGTAATGCTATCCAGGTCAAGAACCTGTAACTAGACAGCTCAAAGGCCCTAGTGGAGAACCTGCTACTACTATTCTACTAAATTGATATACTATTAATTCAACTCCTACTGACTTAATGTCATATTCATAGTTACTACAGAGACCCATATATGGTTAAGTGCACAGAAAATAAGAGATTGCAGAGTGCTCAGCTGTAACTGAGATACCGACATCACACCCTCTTATCCCAAGGCTCAGGGATCACTGTGGAAGAGAGGGCAGAAATATTAAAAGAGCCAGAGGAGGTAGATGGAATAAAAGGAAATCCTGTGTTCTGGACATAATTTGGAGTTGCACATACAAACCCATAGCACTTATGACATCATGCACAAGATCTGTGCAAACTGAAGTCAGACAGGGGCCTAGTATGAATGGGGGAGGTGACAGGAAATAACACACCTAGCTGAAGCATTTTATGGGTGTTGGGAGAAGGAGAGTTAGTTTTCCTTACTGGTGTAACACCAAGGGATAAATTAACACCCAAGTGTACTTAGGAAACACAGATTAGACTTGATAGATCTTAAAGATAAAGACATACTAATAAGGGACATGAGATTGTGGGGGTTAAAATGGGGCTGGAGAGGACTTAGGGAGTCTGAATACGATCAAAACACTCTGTATGAAATTCTTAATATCTTTAGAAAAAGATGAAGTAAACAATTTAAATAGCTCCATATCACCTAATGAGATAGAAGAAACTTGGCAAAATAGAAAAGACAAAACACTCTCAGATTTTTTTCATGAAGCCTGTATTACCCTGATACCAAAACTGAAGATCAAATAATAAAAAAGAAAATTATAGGTAAATCTCACTAGTGATAATAGACAAAGAAATTCTTTCTAAAGTCTTGCAAATGGAGCTAGAGAGATTGTTCAACCTTAAAGATCACTGTCTGTTCTTGCAGAGGACCTGGGTTTGATTCCTGGCACTCACAAGGTGACTAACCACTGCCCATAAATCTAGTTCATGGGAATCCAGTGCTTTCATCTGGCCTCCAAAGTCATTACATTAACATAACATTGTTATGTACATGCAGGAAAAATGCTCATATATATCAAATAAAAATAATAAATAAATTGTTAAAGAAATTCTTACAAACCAAATTCAAGAGCACATAAAAAATATGATCTACTTTGATCAAGTTGCTACATCACAAAATGTGCAAGAACAGTTTAACACATGTAAATCAATAAGAACAGAAATCACATGATCATCTCATTAGATGCAGAAAATGCATTTGAGACAATTCGACATCCAATTGTGATAAAAATCATGGAGAATCTAGGGATATAGGGGACAGACCTCAACCTATAATGGCGATATACAGCAAACTCACAATCAACATTACACTAAATGAAGGAAAAACAGAATTTCCATGAAAATCAGGAACAAGACAAGGATGCCCATTCTCTCTTATTATTAAATGTAGAGCTTGATATGTTATCTAAAGTGACTTAGCTAAACAAGTGAAGGACATGAAGGACATAGAATCCGGAAAGGAAGAGTAAATGTATTCTAATTTGAAGATGATATGATTCTATGCATAAAAGGCTCTAAATTCTCCACCAGAAAACTCCTACAGCTGATAAACACTTTCAGCAAAGTACCAGTTTAGAAAATTAATACACAAAAATCAGTAAATAAAAATGAAAAACATGCCAAGAAAGAAATCAGGGAAACAAGCTCAATTATAGTAGCCTCAAAAAAATTATGCTAAAGCTAACTGAAGTACTGAAAGACTTATATAATAAAAACAAGAAGTTGAAGCAGAAACAAGTAAAAGGGAAAAACCTCTCAAGCTCATGGGTAACCAGGATCAACACTTGAAAAATGGACTTCCTAACAAAAGCAGTTCAAAGCAGTGTCAAAGCAATCCCTATCAAAATTCCATTGCAGTTCATCATATAAATTGAAAAAAAAATCTTAAATCACATGTGTAAACACCCCAAAAAAATCAAGATGGTCAAAAAAATCACAAACAAATAAAGAACTATTGGGTGTTATTTATTAAGTTTTAGTACAGAGTATAAAAAAATCCTTCACAGTGATACATCTGAAAGAAGGATAATGTTTAGAATTTACAAATAATTCAAAAAAACTAAATCCCAAGAAAACAGATAAGCCAATTTAAAGAATGAGGCACATAACTAATCTTATATTTTCAAATGGTGAAATACAAAATCCAACTAAGATTTAAAATATTTTCACCATTCTGGTGCTGGAGAGATGGCTCAGCAGTTAAGAACACTGGCTGTTCTTGCAGAAGACCTGGGTCGAATCCCAGAACCTACATGGCACCTAACAACTGCCTGTAACTCAATTCAACAGCCTCTTCTGTCCTCCACAGGCATTGCACAACACGGGTGCACTTACCTACATGCAGGCAATGCACACACATACGTAAAACATAATAAATAAAATATCAAAAAAGTCAACATTCTAAACCATCAAGGAAATGCAAATGAAATCTGCTTTGAAATTTCAACTGACGTGATCAGAATGGTTAGGATGAAGAAAACAATAGCAACATGTGTTGGCGTGGATGTAGAGAAAGATGACTATTCACTGTTGGTTGAGCGTAAACTGTTGTAAAATACAGAAATCAGTACGGAGTTGCATCAAAAACCTAGAACAACAAGATCAAGTTATATCATCCTTGCACATATTCACAAAGTAGTCTATGTCCTACTGTAAGGTACCTGTCTGCTTACAATCATTGCTGCAGTATGCACAACAGCCAGGAAATAGAAACAGACTGAATGCCCATCAAATAATGAATGGATGAGAAAAATATGGTATACTTATACTAAGAAATATTATAAAGTCATTAAGAAAATGAAATTATAAAATGAAAATTTCAGGTAAATGCATGGAACTGGAAACGATCATCCTGAGTGAGGGAACCAGACCCAGAAAGATGAGCATCCATATTCCATATTTTCTCACCTTTGTGCATATTAACTTTAAACCTTTATGTATATACATATACACATTTCATTTGGAATACTGGTAGAGGTTAGGAAACTAATAAGAGACCATACAGAATGGAAGATCATTCAAAGGAAGGGAGATAGAGTAGAGTGATATAAAAGAGGATGAGTGAGTAATGGAAGAGAAAGGATTACATGTGTGGGGATGTGTCAACAGGGTAGAGGAGTTAATTTGGGGAGGGATAACTAACACTGAAGACCTTTGGAAAAAGCAATATAGAAACCTACTGCAGAGAAGTTTTCTAAAATATGGCATGTACATACATAAAAATATTTAAACGGAGTTGCCCTGTAACAGAGAGACAATACCCCAATTAAACACCTCATTCTAGAAAATATAATCCACTCTAGCAGGAATGGGTTAGCTTTCTTTATGTTGTCAGCTTGTGAGTTGGATTTTCCCCAGACTTCCAAACATTACAGTCTTTTGCCAGTTCCTTTGCCTGCCCTTCAGTACCTGATAATAAGACCCTATTGCTGACGACAACACATTATTGTCAAAATACATGATGATATCAAGTAGGTACTGAGTATGACCTGGAACTTTCATCCCTACTTGCTAGCTTTCATCATGATGGAAGGTCCTGTGTATATTAGTGGGGGAGAAAAGAAATAATCAGTTTTACCCCCTGAGTACTATGTGCAATATTGTAATGAATGAACCAGGAAGCTATATCCACTAGTGCAATAGTGTCATGAACATTATGGGAGTAAACAACCCCCCACTGATTGGGTTTAAGGCACACTACAAGAAATGACGCCAGTATCAGGGATAAGACCCTGAGGCTAGATATATAACCATTAGTGGAATACCTAATACTAAAATTCTACTAAATGAATATAGTATTAAAGTAACTAATTGCTATACCCATCGATCAGTGCATCTCTCAAAACTTATCAAGGAAGCATCTTTTTTAAATTATTTAAATTTAATAACCATATGATCAGAAGAGGCATTTCATTACAGCTTTAACATATTCAGTAACACACTCCAGAGCAGGGATACATCTCTTTCAAAAGTGGCTGTAACTTTTTAGGTTCACTGTTGAATTAATACAGCATTTTATTATGAAAATATAAAGTTTCATACAGAAAAATTCATTTTTAATGCAATTGACATTAAGATGCTTGCACATGCATTTCTAATCTCTATATATTTGATTATTACAAGTCACAGTCGGTTACTTTCTGAGATCCTTGGTATCTGAGCATGGATATAAAGTCATCAGGTGGATTTCAGTGGTAATGTTTTTCACAACTACTAATTATTAAGGAGCAAATTTTTATGCCTTGAAGAATTTTTTTAATTTATTTATACACCCACTTCCCAGGTAACACCCTCCCATACCCTCCCTCCCACCACTAGAGCCCTTATACTCTGATATCCCTGCTACTGTCTGCTGTGTTGTCGGCACCCCAGCCATTCCCCACCCCTTTTCTGAATTGACCCCCGAATCTTGGGGAGAGAGGTGTGACATCAATAACACTTTCGGGGTTCAGAACTCCTCAGTCTCTAATTTTCATTTCTCAATTTCTTCTTGATTTCTCTCTTTATCCAGTTTTCATTCAATTGTGTGTTGATGTGGGAGGACAGAGCATTATGCTTGATGGAAGAAAAGAATAGCAATGAAATTCCTCCAGAGGAAGTATGGTAAAGGACAATAACAGAATGAGGTCCCTGAGCTTTCACCAGCTCCTATCCTTATTCATTTAATGATTAGTTAACTAAGGAAATTTGCCCCGGCCTGCAGGGCGGAAGACAGATACTCGAACTCCCAGGGACCTGGAATGATGAGACAAGAGACACGAAGAATGACAGCAAGACAAAGAACTCTGATCAAGCTACCAAAGTTTATTTTTCCACTGGGATTCTTATACGGGCTGAAGCGGGAAATTAGCTGGGGAAGAGGGAGGGGAGATGTTGTCTCAATGGGTTAATGAATGTCCCTTAGGATGAGGGGACCTGGCGCCATGAGTCTGGTTGCAGTTTAAGGAAATTGGTGGTTGCTCAAACTTATCTTAAATCATCGGAAGGGTTGCTTATCTTAGGGGGCAGGGAGGACTGATCAGCAAGTTCTCTGGAGGCTGCTTGCCCTGGTGGGCAGGGAGGGCTGCCAGGCAGCATGGTCTCCCACAGAAATTGATTTGTATATTGTATCTCATGAGATTGCAATTCCATTAGTCAGTTTCATATGCCTCCTGGGAAAAAGTCTTCCCTTTGCTTGGGAGGGAAGGATGCCCTCAACCTGACATTACTCCCAAAATAGTCAGAGCTATCTTGATGCTCTATTAGGAAATCTTTCTACATACATTTCTGACCAATATCCAACAGTTGCTTATTATTAGAGAGTTATTTATAAAATCTATTAAGATGTATGGTTTATGATTTTGTTATTATTTTGACATATTTTATATTTTTCACACTTCTTTTTCACCTTCACAAAGAATATAAGGAAAACCAAATAAATGCTTTCTCTAAAAAATTTTACTGACCTTTTTTACATTTTATACAACACTTCTTAATTGTTGGGTGACCCTGCTGCTAAGGTTGTAGTCCTCCATGTCTGGATAGCTCTAAGGGGCTCGGCGCTGTATGGAAGGACTCCCTTTCTCAGCAGGGGCCTCCTGCTCTCTGTCTGACTTACCTGGAAAGTGCCACCAAGCATGAATGCCTGACCTTATTTGAAAAATGACCTTTGGCATAGTTACCTGCAATAAAACTACAATCAGGTTTTTTCTATATGATAATTAGGCATTGCCCTATAGTCAGATGATAGGATTCCCCTACCACATGTAAATACCTATCAGCTGAGGCTTTGGCTGCTGGCTCCACACTATATTTTCCCTAACCCCCACTGAATAAATGGAACTGTATCACTGAATCTGCCTCCCCCGGAAGGGCTTTCTTCCATCATGCTCACTGGCCATCCTGACCCCATTCATCACTTCTGCTCCCTTTGTCCTCATGGACCGGCGGCCAACAACCCACAAGGGGAAGAGGAGACCCCACACTTAATCAAATTTAGAACCCCCTCCCCCATCCATGCCCCCACACATACTCCCCCCAACATGGACCTCATGCCTTCTACCATGTATGGTAAGTCTTATCCTGTCAAACATTTGTACCCAGATGTCCTCCAGCACTAGTTCATGCACTAGAGTCTAGTCAGCCTATCTAGAGATCGTAAGTAAGGCCTACTCTCCCTCAACCAGTAGTAATCAGTCTCCAATAGTTCCCAGGCTAGGACCAGTCAACCAACCATTTCCCTTGCTCCTTTCTAGACCCTTGATTGAGTTAGTCTTATGCTCACTGCCACCATTTCTGCAAGTTCATATCTGTAATTTCCAGTGCCTGAAAGCCTCTGTTCCTTATGTTCGTAGACTAATGTGGCTCTTAAGTTTCTGCCCTCTCTTTCCCAATGGTCCCTGAGCCATGGGTGAGTGAGGTTAGTATAGGAGTCCTATCCAGGGACACACATGCTGCAGTCTCTTATTCTCTAAAACTTGGCCAGTTGTGGCCTTCTGTGGGCTTCGTGCTCTGTTGCATAAGGAAGTTTCCCTAGTGAGAGTTGAGAGCTGCACTCGTTTTCTCTCTATCCCTTGTTCTGCCATGGTCCATGAGCCTTAGATGTAGAGGTTCAACTGAAGATATGTCTCCTAGAACTGGGCATCTCTCAAATGTATATTCTCTGTGTGTGACCAGTTCTGGAACTCTGCGGTAGCCTCCATCTCTTGCAAAAGAAGCTTCTTTTATGAGTGATGTATGATATACCTGTCTGTAAATACAAGGATTCAAATTTAGCATATGGTAAGAAATTTCATTTGTCTAAGACAGAGATAGGGTATTATCTAGGATATATGACCTCTCTAGCCATGTACATTTTGCTATGTTTACTGTGGTACCCATGAGTTCACTCCCATTGAGAGGGGCTTTAGCTTCAATTAGGTAACTGTTGATTATACCCCAGATAACAGTACTACTACTGCATCAGTAGAGATAGTTTTCTGTGCCTGTCATTATGGTTATTCAGGTTTAGGGCCAGGTTGGACCATTGATTTTCTCTTTAAGCAGCTTGCATAGTATCCTCTGGAACTATGAGATTAAACTTCAGGTATAAGGCTTCCAGGTCATGTCCTGAGTCTAAACTGTGTCCTGTCTTCAGAAGTAGGGTCTTATCTTCATGTTCTGAGAGATAACCAAGAGCTCTGGCAATAGTCTGTATTATTTTGGAAGTCTCTTGGACTTCTCTGACCAACCACTTGAAGGGAGGTCTCTCCTGTCAGGTGCTGCTCCTTGCCATACAGCCCCTAGGTATACACATGCACTAATGTTCAGATACTGTATGTGCATTTCTCAAGGGGTTCCCTAGCCAACACATTTCCCTCTCACTTCCCTAGCTCACCAAGCTCCATTCATCTCTCCCTTCTCTCCCCACTTTCAACCTCCCTCCTTCCTTCAGTGATTGTGACCTGGGAGTTTTAAGATAAAATTAAACCTTTTCCTTCCCCAGTTGATTTGGAAATAGTTTCTATCACAGCAAAAGAAAACAAAGCAGAAGAAAAGTCAGGTGTGACAGCATAAGTACATCAGACAGTGTCTTATCGAACACTGACTAGGCAGTCAGGCCTGCAGTGAATCAATGCAGAGAATTCCATATGAGTCACTGCATTGATCAATGAAGCTTTGCTGCTACTTCTTCTTTTGGTCCTAGTGAAAGTCAGCCAGGACTAGTGCATATGCTAATAAGAAAAAAAGAAACAATAAAGAAAACAAAGAGTTATGAGGTGTGAACAGAAAAACATGAAGCTTAGACACTTGAAAAAAATCTTCATATATACTGTTTTGGGCAATGAGTGCTTTCTCTTGGTTCATCCTTCTGCATCTTAGTTGACAAACCAGTGCATCCTATGTGGGTTCAAGGGTTATCTACTGCTTTTTATGTATATTTTATTCAGTTTTTCTGAATTTCACATAATATATCTTAATCAAATTTAGAATCCTCCCCCATCCAAACCCCAGATCCACCCCCACCAGATTCCACACATTCTGTCATATGTATTAATATTTTTCAAGTCCAGCATTTGTACCCAGATGCCTCTCGGTGCAAGTTCATTCACTGGATTTGTTACAGGAAAGGAGACCAGGAGTCAAAGTCAGGTGAGGGGGTGTGAGTTTAATTTACACTGGTGGACTGACATCAGGATCACTCTGTAATGGTGCCAGCCTCTAGCTAAAGATTTGGGGGACATTTATACTTAATTCATGTGAGGAATGCAAGCAAAAGTCAAATAGCACATGTGTGATAAGTAAGTGGTTTACAGGTGACATGTGGCCCCAAAGATTACAGGAAAGTGTCAGTTTGGTAAACAAAGACTTCCATCTTGAGTAACTGCAGGCGTGGGAAGATTCCTGTTTACCTCTCCCATTCTTAGTTCTTATCTTACGACCTTTCTAGACCCAAAGATTCAAAATTTTTAGCAACCATCCAAAGAGTTTCATTACCATCACGTTGCAAGAGCTTTCAGCAACACTTTGTGGCCTTTATTTTCTATCTGGGATTCTAGTTAGTCACACTCTTAAATCTTTGTTTCCTTATGTTCATAAACCAACCCTGACTCTTACAAATCTCTCTGTTGCCTCTTCTGCAATGGTCCCTGAGCCCTGGTGGGTGAGTTTTAATATAGGAGTCCTATCCAGGGACATGCACTCTGCAGTCTCTTGTTCTCTAAAACTTAGCCAGTTGTGGACTTCTGTGCACATTACACTCTGTTATATAAGGATGTTTCACTGCTGAGAGTTGAGAGATGTATTAGTTTTCTCCCTACCCATTGTTCTGCTAGGTTTCATGAGCCTTAGGTGTAGAGGTCCCATTGTAGATGTGTCACTTAGGGCTGGGAGTATGATACATTTGTCTATAAGGACAGTGTTCTGTAATTAGCATAAATTAATAAATTTCATTTGTTTAGAGATATGACAGAGACAAATTTTCTCTAGGATCTATGACCTCTCAAGCTACATTTACAGTGCCACCCATAAGTTCCTTTCCATTAGATAGCTTTTCATTACCCCCTAGATAAAAGTGACACTAACTGCCCCAATAGAGATAGTTTGCTGTGCCAATCATTGTGGTCATTGTGATTATTAGGTTTTACAACTGGGTTGGACCATTGATTGATTTTTCTCCTTTAGCAGCTTTCATAGTATCCTCTAGACTCAAGATCTAGTCTTCAGGGAGGAGGCTTTGAAGTCAGTTATAGCACCATTGCTCCAAGCCCTTTATTCAAATGTAGCCTGTCTTTAGCAAGCATCTTACCTTTAAGTTCTGGGAGGTACTCAAAGGCTGTGGCCACAGTCTAGGTTATTTTGGTAGCCTAGCTTCTTTCCCCCATGTATTCAACACTACAAGAATAGGGTAAGATTACTGAAAAGATACATTGTGGTTTATGGTTGGAGACTCTCGGCATCTCAGTGCCTTACATTCTTTCTTTGTGAGTCTAAAGGTCTCTATTTAGTGCCTTTGTGATTCATGCATTATGGCTCAAGCCTAAAACACAACAGTATGCTGCTCTTGGCACATGGGGCTTCATGAATGATTTTCCCTAAAGCTGAATGTCCAGAGAGAATATTGAGTGAAAGTGCGGCATGTCAGGTTTCTAAAAAAATGAAATAAAACACTAAGAAAATTTAATTTTGAAATATTAGTGTGGGTTTTTTTTGGTAAATATTATTCTCCTTTGGTTCCCAGATACCTGAGAGACTCTGTCTCCTTATGATCATGCACCAAACTTGCTCTTAAATCTTTCTATCCCCTCTTCCACAAGAGTGTCTCAGCCGTGGGTAGGTGAGGTTTATTTATGAGTCCTATCCAGGGACAAGTACTCTTGTAGTCTCTTATTCTCTACTTTTTGACCAATTATGGACTTCTGTGTGTATTGCCTTCTGTTGCATGAGGAAGCTTCGTGGGTGAGAGTTGAGAAATGCACTAGTATTCGCTCTACCCCCATGTTCTCCTATGTTTTGTGAGCTTTAGGTGTAGAGGCCCCTTTGTAGATGTGTCAGTTAGGTACAGGCATCTCATGGACGCTTATTCTCTGTGTTTGATCAGTTGTGCAACTTGCATTAGTATTGACCTGTTGCAAAAGAAACTTCTTTGATGAGTGGTAAATGGTATACTTGTCTGTAAATATAAGGATGCATATTTAGCATGCAGTATGAAATTTCATTTGTTTAGAGATATGACAGAGACAAATTTTCTCTAGGATCTATGACCTCTCAAGCTACATTTACAGTGCCACCCATAAGTTCCTTTCCATTAGATAGCTTTTCATTACCCCCTAGATAAAAGTGACACTAACTGCCCCAATAGAGATAGTTTGCTGTGCCAATCATTGTGGTCATTGTGATTATTAGGTTTTACAACTGGGTTGGACCATTGATTGATTTTTCTCCTTTAGCAGCTTTCATAGTATCCTCTAGACTCGAGATCTAGTCTTCAGGGAGGAGGCTTTGAAGTCAGTTATAGCACCATTGCTCCAAGCCCTTTATTCAAATGTAGCCTGTCTTTAGCAAGCATCTTACCTTTAAGTTCTGGGAGGTACTCAAAGGCTGTGGCCACAGTCTAGGTTATTTTGGTAGCCTAGCTTCTTTCCCCCATGTATTCAACACTACAAGAATAGGGTAAGATTACTGAAAAGATACATTGTGGTTTATGGTTGGAGACTCTCGGCATCTCAGTGCCTTACATTCTTTCTTTGTGAGTCTAAAGGTCTCTATTTAGTGCCTTTGTGATTCATGCATTATGGCTCAAGCCTAAAACACAACAGTATGCTGCTCTTGGCACATGGGGCTTCATGAATGATTTTCCCTAAAGCTGAATGTCCAGAGAGAATATTGAGTGAAAGTGCGGCATGTCAGGTTTCTAAAAAAATGAAATAAAACACTAAGAAAATTTAATTTTGAAATATTAGTGTGGTTTTTTTTGGTAAATATTATTCTCCTTTGCTGTAGAACTGTTGATACTTGGTCTCCTTGGGGGTGATATGATAGGTTCCACTTAGTAAAAGCAATGTTCGCTGATCAGAAAGGAGTACCAGGAAGAAAGATGGACCACCTAGTAGTTAAGATGTAATTATTAGCTGATCAGCTAATGCTGGAACATTACTAAACTCTAAACATGTGAAGACTCAAGATAAGAAGTAAGAAGTAGACCGGTGGCATATTTTAAACTATGTTTGGGTAGTAGAAACGAGTCACAGAATGCTCACATGCCATGATCCAGGGAAGGCTCATTCAATAAATGCTGTATGTTGTGTCTATTCTAACTTTGAATCTAATGAGTTTTAGCTGAACAGCATGCCCACCTAAGAATTTTGAACATAGAGTTGTTTCAGTATGTGAATAGCATGAGTGTGTATGATGAAAAGAGGCATTTTTCAACTTAAAGACATGACTTAGCCTGAAATGAAGGATAATTTCCTAGAAACTCACATTCAACAGTTCATATTGTATATATACAGATAAGTTCAATTTTCAAGGAATACATCAACTCTGAGAAGGATTGTGTTTTATATTGAAACAAAACTGTTTACTTGCAACACAAACTCTATACAACTGACTTTGTCTCTGAACCTCACAAGAGAACATCTGTTTCAGTGTTTGGGGCTTTTCATTAGAGCAAGGAAGGACTGACCGGACTATGGTGAGAACACAGAGTGCTTCCATGACGAACTTACTGCTTCATCTCCAGCAAACACCTGTAAATCACCATCACTGCCCTAGATTCCCACAAGATAAAATATTGTGTTTTGTGGAAGTAGCAGTTGAATGTCTCTCTGGAGCTGTGTTTGACACAGATTTTTGTTCATTTACATTTTCCTGAAGTGATTCAAATGACACACCAGCCACACACTTAGTCTTTATCACCTTTTAAAGCATCATTCCATTATGCCACGACAGTACTTTCGGTCCTAGTTGGTGTCCTGGGAACAAGCTCCTCTACTGACTCTCTCGGGTCTGAGCAGAGACAGCTGGTCAATTTTCAAATTGACCTCTATGACACATCTATTCTGTAGTGTAATATAATAAAATAATCTAGAAGATGTATATGGCTTTTTCTCGTATAAAATACTTCAAGAAGGAAGATAAATAATATACTGTGAAACTGAGATGAAAGAAAACAGCGGAAAAGAAAGAAATAGGCTGGAAGATTTGACAAAAATTCTGAATCCTTTATCAAATTCCATGATGATAAACTATATTTGAAAATAGGAAAAAATATTAATCCTGTCTACAACAGAGATTAGCAAAAAAATTCCTTCCAAGAATTTCTCTTTGTTTTCTGTTCAAGTAATGAAGAAT
This sequence comes from Nannospalax galili, assembly GCF_000622305.1. NCBI lineage: Eukaryota > Metazoa > Chordata > Mammalia > Rodentia > Spalacidae > Nannospalax > Nannospalax galili. The sequence goes on along the minus strand of NW_008335836.1, from coordinate 466,940 downwards.
ATCAGAACATATGTGGGAAAAATTAGTTTTATGAGTATATACACGCAGTACATTTATTGATAAAATCAATTATTTATACATCTCATATAATATCCATAGCTGGCCCATAGCTGGATCTTATGGCTCTATTTCTTGTTCTTTGAGGAACCTCCAGACTTATTTCCATAGTGTCTGCAACAGTTTCCACTCTGACCAGCAACGAAGAAGTGTTACTCTTTCTCCATATCCACTTCAGCATTTGTTATCATTTTTAAGTTAGCCATTGTGACGGGTACAAGATGAAATCTCAAAATAGTTATAATTATCATTTCACTGATGGTTAATCATGTTGAACATTTTGTGGAAAGATTGTTAAGAACCAGGGCTCATTCATGAACATAGGTGGTGGAGGCTTCCAGGCCAGTAGAGTCCTGCTCATATGAGCTTGCGGCAGTGGTGGCATCCAATGCAGGACCCACGTCAACTCTATCAAGGGCCTAAAGGGGAGGTGAGAAATAGACAGCGGGTCAGCACTAGGTGGAGCAGCATTTGAGACAGATTGCTGCTGAGTGAGGGAGAATATGACTTACATATGACCACTGAATGGACTGACTAGACTCCACTGGAGGCATTTACACTGAAGGACATTTGGATACAAACACCTGAAAGAATAGGACCCAGCATGCATGACAGAGTGCATAGGGTTCGGTGTGGGGAGAAGGCGTGGATGAGGGATGGGGTGGGGTCTGGATGTGAGTGGAAATATTGTATGAAATTTTAAAAGCTCAATTAAAAATTTAAAAAAAATAAATTTTTAAAAATTGTGTGTGTATGTATGCTCTTTTGTTTTGTTTTGTTTTGTTTTGTCGGTGTTTTTGAAACAGGGTCTCCTTGTAGCCTCAGCTGCCCTGGAACTCACTATGTAGACCAGGCTGGCCTTGAGCTCACAGAGATCTGCCTGCCTCTGCCTCCCGAGTGCTGGGACCACAGGCCTGTACCACCATGCCACACCTGACTGATTGTATATTCTTTGTGTTCGGGAGCCCACGTAGGTCACAAGAGGGCACTGGATTTACTGGAGTTGGAGTTCCAGATGGTTGTGAGCCATCCATTGTGGGTGTAGGAAACAGAACTCAGGACCTTGGCAAGAGCAACAAGTGCTGTTAACTGCTGAGCCATCTCTCCAGCACCTTGTACAGTATCTTAATTATAATGACTGAGATATCCAAACACCCAAAATCAATGAATATTTAAAATTTTATTATATGCTAAAACATATTTTAAAAAATATCAAGGCAGAATTAAGAAACATACAGTAACATTTCCTTATGTCACTCTCATTGTTAATTATTGATGATAACCAGACAGTTATTTTCCAAGTAAAACCATGTTTTTTCCTTGATGATACTATTGTTTGTAAAATGTGTATACTGAAAAACATGCTAAAGTGTTATGTCACAGATTCATTTTCCAGTTCATTATTGTAACTGCATGTCAGAGGCAATCATCTTATCCTGTATTCATAATTGTACTGCTGAAATTGGCCCGCCCCAGGGCAAAGCAAGGCACTGCTTCTCTATCCACTGCTAATAGCATCATGCAGATTCTAATTCACGGCTCATGCAGCAGTTATGCAACATACCCTCACTTTTCGTTTTGTCCGTTTGTTCCTCCCGTTTCTTTCTGTTTCACCTTTTATTTCTATGCACAACCATTCTAAGAATTGACCATGTGCCAATCATTAGAGTCAAATGCATCAGAATAGTGCCGTCATTCAGGGAATTATTACTTAGGGAAAGAGATAAGCTAGGAATACGTTTGTTAAATTATCTAGTAGAATTAAGTCAGTGGTTCTTTCCACCTAAACAGAGCATGCTCTCAAGCTACCTCATTATTTCCTCTATAACTTAGGCAAAATGGTGTGTCACTCATTCAGAGTATCTTATGGGTCCAAAGACAGGGTTAAGGACTCAGCACAACTAGATCTTTTCTTCTTTCAGAGTCACCATCATATCTAATGCTACTTTGTTTAATTCAGTTCTTATTCATAATTTAGACTGAGTGTAGCTTTTAAATCTCCAGGAAAATGAACACAAGAGGACTTACGTCTTTCCTTTGTCACAGATCAAATGGAATGACTATATCTCACACTGCACAGTTCTGGCATAAAATGTGATGGGAAAATTTGCATTCAGTTTTTAGTTTTGCTATGAAATGCCAGAAAAGTGACCTTATTGGAAAATTCACAGTATAGTTATCACCTACACGGTACGCAAAAGGGAGAAATTCCTAAAAGGAAAACTGGCTCTTCAGAAATCAGAAGGCTCACTGAGTTTTTGTCCCATATCTCTGTTCTCTTGCTTGGGAAAGTAAGATGCAAGAGGCTTATGACCAGAGAGATGAACCGTATATAAAGTCATCCAACTGAACCTTAAGAGGTTTCTTATGATTCTCAAATGATCTCTTTCTCAGAGCAAAGACCTCATCATTTGTTTGCTAAAGTACCTTCCTCTAATCTGTTAACCTTTAACAGGCAGCACGAGGTGAATGCTTTGGAACTGAGACAGATGCCAGGTTTCTGTCCTTTATATTCATGGATTTTCCCTCTCCAGGAAGATCTTAACCCCATTCCTCACTGCTTTCCTTACTGCAAACCAAACCATGTCCACCCCCATAATCATTTTGGTACAAACTTTGTTCAGATTTTTGTACCAGAATGGGAACTATATGACTATTATGTCTTTTCTCTGATTTCTACTGAATGTGTCAGGAAGAACTTAAGAATATCTTCCAATTACTTATTTGAGCTATCATTTAGAAATTTGCTTAAAATATTCTTAAAGCAGCTTCAAATTCTTGCTGCTTTACAGCATGTTTATTATCATACAAAATTAGTCTCTCTTTTCCCTCTGCTTCCTATCTTGAGCCATATATGATAACTCTTTATTTGCTCGGGACTCTAGCTTTACAATAGCTGGCACCACAGCAGAACAGCTAATCCATTTCCCCCTTCCAAAAGTTATGTTATTTGAAACAAATCAGAATTCTAATGAAACATCAAATCTCAATAAATAAGATGGCTAAGAACAATGGTCTCAGATAGATAGATGATTGATAAATGATAGATAGATAGATAGATAGATGATAGATAGATCATAGATTAGATAGATGATAGATAGATAGATAGATAGATAGATAGATAGATGATAGATATAGATATTAGATAATAGATAGGTAGATAGATAGATGATAGATAGATAGATAGATACATGATAGATGATATAGATAGATGATAGAGAAGATAGATAGATATGTGATAGATAGATGATAGATAGATAGATAGATAGATAGATGATAGATAGATAGATAGATAGGTAGATAGATAGATAGATAGATAGATGATAGATAGATAGATGATAGATGATAGAAAGCCAGAAAGAAGGGGAAGACAGACAGACAGAGGGAGAGATAGATGATAGATAGATAGATAGATAGATAGATAGATAGATAGATAGATAGATGATAGAGAGAGATATATAACCATATATCTTTTCAATATGTACATTTATCTATTTTTTAGAATCAGAAGAGTTTTCTGGACATCAATTAATGTGAAATATATAGTCATGTAATTATCATAAATTTTGAACTAAATTTTTAATGTCTTAGCCTAAGCAACATTGAGATGGATAACCATACAACATCTTGATTTTTATGTAAAACCAGCCCTCATGGCTTATGTACCACACAGAGTTAGACCCCTCAGCTTCTCAGCGGTGGTGTTATTTTCATTCAGCTCATATACCAATAACTTTGAACTTGGATTCCTACTGTGATTTCTCCCTACTATTCAGAAAGAGCCACCATTAATGATTGTATTTGTGATATTTTTAGAGCATTCTGCCTGCCTTTTCCACCTTATTTCCCTTATTAAGGGAAGGATTTGAACATTTTTTTCCATGTTTGAATTCATGGTGCTTAGAATACTATTTTTCACAGGTTGGATCCTGAATAAGAGTTTTAAGATCACCACATCTTCTTATACAAAGTCTCATTCACCAGCAACAACTCGTTGCACCCCAAATCTCTTGCATAGGGCAGCCTGGATCTGCCTGGATTTGAGACTATAAACCAGGGGATTTAGCAGTGGTGTCATGAGGAGGTAGGCATTGCTCATGGTGGTATATAGGATCGGAGAAGTCTCCTGGGCGTAACGATGCAGCACTGCGAGGCTGATGAGAGGCAGGTAAAACACCAGCACTGTGCAGAGGTGACAGGCACAGGTTTGCAGTGATTTCCAGTTTTGCTCCTGGATTCCCAGTTTCATCACAGTGCCCAAGATCTTCACATATGAAATGAGGATGAAGACAACATCCACTGCAAATGTGCAGAGTACACAGACCAACCCGTAGACACTGCTGAAAGTGACATCCCCACAGGCCAAGTTCAGCATATCTGAGTAGTAGCAGTAAGAGTGTGAGAGGATATTGGCCCCACAGAAAGGAACCGTCCTGAGGAAAAACGGCAGAGGGGCCAATAGAGTGGCTCCTCGTAGGAGGGCCGCCCCACTGAGGAAGGCAACAGTGTAGTGGGTCAGGATCCTGGTATAGCTCAGTGGAGCACAGATAGCCACCAGGCGATCAAAGGCCATGGCCACCAGCACACCTGATTCTACTGAAGAAAGGGTGTGAATGAAGAACATCTGGGTCAGACAGGCATCCAGGCCAACATCGTGGACATCAAACCAGAAGATAGCCAGGACACTAGGCATCGTGGATAGTGAAAGGCCCAAGTCAGTGAGGGCCAGCACGGCCAAAAAGTAGAACTGGGGTTCGTGTAGATTTGGCTCTACTCTGACTAGCAGGAGAAGGAGAATGTTGCCCCCAAGTGCCACCATGTACAGGAGGCAGAAGGGGATAGAGATCCACATATGTGCAGCCTCCAGACCAGGAATACCAATGAAGGAAAATGTGGGCCCATAAGAAGAATTATTCAAACCAGACATGGTAGAGAGTCAGTGGGGCTACAATCCTGGATGCTCACAGACCTATGGGGGAAAAGTAAACTGTGTCAGAGAACAAAATATCCAAATAAGAGGTAAGACTCTGTTTTATAGATGGAATAACACATTTAAGGCTCAGGGAATTCTACTTTGAGCATCAAATTTTGAGCAGAGACTGTAGAACAACTGTAATTCTCCAAACGTGTTGATGGAATGGAAAATTGTGCAATCTCTTCAGAAACAATTTGGCAGCTCCTTTTAAAGGAAAGCACACACACACACACACACACACACACACTAAATATAACCCCAAAATTTTATTACTATGAGTTTACCCAATAGAAATGAAAATATGTGTTCACATAAAGACATTTAGAATTAGTCATAGAATCTCTACTGATGATAGACAAAAAACTGGAAGAAAAGAAGATATGCATTTATTGAAGATTGAATAAACTGTAGCAGATCCATGTAATTTAAATTTTAAATGGAAGAAATAGCTGACAGATGATTACTTATTCTATATGAAAGAAGAAAATTACCAAATACAAAATACTGCCTGAACTCATGTGTGTGAAAAAAGAAATCACATTCAGGGAAGGCTGATCAGAGGCACCAGTGTGGCAGGTTGTAAGGAGTGGGATTAATGCCCCATATATGGACGGGGTAGTGATTCCACAGTTTTATACATTTTAAAATTAAGCAAGTTTTACTCATTCAATTGATTAAATTTATTGTCTGATAGTTATCACAATAAGCTGACCAAAATAATAAATATTGCTTTGTCTGATAAATGATTTCTGTGCGTGTGTGTGTGTGTGTGTGTGTGTGTGTGTGTGTGTGTGTGTGTGTATGGACAACCTCCTTATTCCTCTCCTTCAACTGATTCCTAAAGGAAATACCAGTCAAGTCCATGAAATAACTAGAATCCCAGTACCAGGAACTTGTTATGTCAAGGGTGAATCTTAATCTTCTGTGTCTTACACACTCAATTAATTCACAGATAGTCCACAACACATAGTAAGACATGTAGCAGACCACTCTATGGCTTGACTAAAATTTTTATTATTTTTCAAAATGTTTTCTCTATTTCAAAGAGTCCTAAATTCTTATATCTCTCAATTCCTTACAAATTTAAAGCTCTCTTTAGACAGTAGCCATGCATTCTGTATTTCTTTGGTTAATGTAACTTTTTAACACATAGAATTTTCTGAGATTTTCTTCAGAAACATGATTGAGGTCACCATGAAACGTCTATTTATTGTGTCTTTTGGTAAGGATACAGGATCAGGAAATGTACAGCCTGGGTTTGCACTATGACTCCATAGCATGCTAGGTCTTTATCTTTACTTATCTGTGCTGAGAGCCCTCTTCTTAAAATAAGAAGAATGTTACTGTTATTTTTTAGATTAAAATGAGAAATAACTAAGAATAAACTAGTCACAGAGAGTTTAATACTAATAAGTTCATTGATCGTAGACTTTTTATTTAAGTTCTTACATTAATTTTTTACTTTGTACATTCCCTCAAGCCAAATGCTATGACTGGATATTTGGGTCTCCCTATGTTTTTCATACTAATGAGTGAACATATGCTTAATCTTTATTAGCCTTTAATTAACCACACGTTTATCTCTTCCAAAGAGCATTCCCCAGTCCTTTGACATAGACTTAGCAGCTCATAGTTGTATAATTGCTTTGGATTATGATTATGTTCCCTCTTTATCAATTTATGTGTAAGTGCTTGCATTCACAACTGTTTTTTTTTCCTTAGAGAATTTTTTTCTAAAGTTTCTTAGTTATTTTGACAGATGAATGAGATTTTCACAGCTCCATATATTAAACTTAGTTAAAAAATTATTGAAATAACTTACATGATTTCACTGGATTACATTTATGTATTCTAAGTAAATTTCTAAGAACAGTACTATATATAAATACTGCTATGTAGACTAATTCTATAAAATAATAGGACATAAATGCATCACACACTACTCAAAAGTTGATAAGTTAGCATTTCCTTACAATCTGTCATAGTATTCAACACAAATATACTGAAGTAAATTTAGATACCATATTATAAAATTTTAGTTACTTTTACTGAAAACACAATTGATCATTGAGAATGAGATTATTCCAGTAAAGCAATAAAATATAATTATTTGTACAGTCCATGATCTTATACTAAAATAGTATACCTAAATCCATTAAAATTACAAAATAAAATAATGCTGCAAAGCAGAAATTGTATTTGAGCTTGTTTATATACACAGATATGTGGATATATGTACATGTATACCCGTATATGTGTTTATACACACATATAATTATACATATACATATTTAATCATTTTAATTTATCATTTTTGCTTTTGTGTATTGTAAAAGTATAAGGTCATGTACTTATCCAGTTTCTGGTGACTAATCCTGCCTTAAATGTATGTTAGATGGAAGATAAAGACAACATAAACATAGATTGAAGAAATATAGAAATAGTGGCAAAGATGGAAATTAAAAAGAAAGGAATTCAAATATCCAGTAAATAAATAATTATTAGTACTTCATGTCTGATCTATCTCCACATTCAGATGATGAAGTTGTGGCATATCTCCTGGATTATAATATTAGAATTTCTATAGACAAATATATTAAGTGTTTATTTACTATTCATGTTACTTATAAAATAAATCTAAATGATAAACAGATAATGAACGTATTATATCTGCCTTCAGTCTAACCAACATATTATACAGGTTTTCACAAAAATCTTTTAAGTAAAAATGCTCCTGTTAGAGGCAAGATAAAAAAATACATTTTAAAAAATCATGCTACTAATATACCCGAAACAAGGAAGCATGTCTATAAGCCTGTCTTACTCATAACCATGTTGTGGCTGCATCTTCGAAATAGTGTAAACCTTTTTCCTTTATCATAACTTTACTTCCAAATATTCATCTGTCTTTTATTTTATTGATTTTACCTTTTATACTTTATAGATTTAGTAAATTGTTTGGTCAAGGAAAGGAACTACCTTTAAAATGCCTGTTTCTTTTGCTGTTGGACCAGTTGCCCCTTCTGAGTTCATACTATGCTGTGTCTTCACCATGCTTTATTAATACAATATTGGGCTATAACATTTTGCTCAGTATTTGTGTCATGCAGGATTTAGAACACTGAGTGAGACATTCAAGCATGCCTAAGAGATCAAACAACATCAAGGAAGAATGCTGACTTCCTGGCTTCATCACTTCACCTTTTATAATCCAGAAGATACTTAAACTTTCTGAGAACAGTATTGCTTATTCGCAAAATGTGTGCAATCATACTTGTGTTGATGGTTGTTTAAAAAGCTTAAATAAGTTGAAGGGGAGGCAGTGGGCATGGATTTGATCAAAACACTTTATATGCATGTATGAAATCCTCAATAAATTATTTTTTTAAGTTAAAATATAAAACAGAAAAGCATGATGTAAACAAAATTTGGAGACAAGCAAAACTTTACAAAATCATTCTATCAAGATTTGATTCAGAGGTCTGTAAATTCAAATCTGTATCTACCTGACTGTTAACATTAAGATATAGACGAAAAGCTTCACTGGTACATTGCAAGTTAAGGCAAGATTTGTAGAAGTTTCAGTTGGAGAAGGGCGAATATATTTTCTCTTCTAAGGCGCATTTGTAAAATTTCTACTTTAAAGAAAATATAAGTGTAAAAATAGAGCCATCTTCTGTTGTCAATTCAAGGTTGAAGTTGCACATCTTTCTGCAAACAATTCTCCAGCCACACCAATCCTCTATTTTTATTTAATCCGGCAATTTAAATTTGGCTTTGGCTTCCAATGGTCAGGTTCACAAAACACAAGCCCCCGTTTGAAAATCTTGGAATTTGTAAAGAAGAGAACAAATACCACTAGAAGACATGAGTTCAACATTTATATCAGGAAAAGTGTTTTTGCTTAACTCTATGGGCAGAGAAGTTCTCTCTAAGTATATGGTATTCTGCATAGCTCTGTATCTAAAAAACAATTATAATCATGTTTGTGGAGTATGTTAATAAAATATTGGTTTTAGAACTCTCAGTAATCAAAATAAACAAAAATACTCACAATCCATTCAACTTTTAAACACAATATGCCCATATAACATTAACATTTCCAATAAACTGTTGATGAATATAACAAATATTACATAGAAAAATACAACTAGCAACAATTTAACTTTAGTATTATTTACCAAACATAAAATTCTCCAAAATAATTTAAAGATCATATGCTTCTTACACAACAACATGATCCTTTTTTTATCCTATGCCATGGAGAAACAATATTAGTGGTGTTATTTTTAACTTTTAAAATTGAATTTTAATGTGAAGTGATTATAATTTTTTAAATAAACATTCTCAAGATTTAGTAGCTGATGTTACTTATCTCTGAAATACCTCACTCACTGTGCAATGAGCAACGTTATCACTTTCAGTTGAATCTGTAGTGAGGACTATGCTTTGTGAGAGATGGAGCACCTGTGCTCAGGGTAAAGAGGTAGAGTCTTACTTGCGGAGTTTGATAGTGATTTATAAACTAGCAAAGGGGCCCCCCAAGTGCCTGACAAGCTCTACTGAGATTTTAAAAGCTTTGGGAATCCCCAATGATCCTAGGCAAAAGGCTTACATTTATTTTTGCCTCAAGGGATCTGAGAAAGAAGAGATCATATCTTAGAGAGCCCTCCTCTCAGTGTCCTGTGGTTTTGAAAGGAGCTATAGACAACTGTTGTTTTGTTAGGAGCAGGTCTGGTCTATTTCTCCCTTTACTCTATGAAAAACAAGTTGAAGTAAAAATGTATTACAATTTTGTAGATGCGTGTTATCACATGTCAAGTACACATGGCTACTTCATGTGACTTTTGAGCAAAATCACCAGTTCCCCAACTCTTAAGGTAATATAAAAGTCTATAAATGAATTTATTTTGTATTAAATATATTTCCTTAGTTCACTTGGCTGAATTCAATGTTTTATTTTTATTTGATTTCAGAATTTATCCTAATCAGAACTTAGGATAATTTCTGGGGTAACTTGCCTGTTGTCTTCTTCCTTTTATGAATCAAGAAAATTCACAAAATGTAAGAATAAGCCCCAAATTAAATTAGCTTCCAAATGTCCAAATTTACCCCTGGGTTTTGTATAAATGGGAAAAATGTCATAAATTATCCTTTATAGTTTTTATTTTGTTTTTGCAATAATCAATTTGATAGTATCACAAGAAGTATTTGGAGTATATTCTCTGAAGATCTTATGCAATCCTAATATTTGTCTTCAATTCTCTGCAATTTTGAATTCAAGTCACTGCATCCTTCTATTTTTTTCTACTTAATTTTCAATTAAAATTTCTTCTAACATAAAAAGTGATTGCCCAGAGCCCATTCTCCATCCAGGCCTGACTGTTCCCTGGAGCATTCTTGTGCAGGCCATGCCCAGGTATTAGTTGAATTATTTGCCACTAAGAGGTTCTCTATAGAGGAGACTCATTTCTTTCAGTAGTGCACCCACTAGGTAGGAATAACTTCTCTGGGAATGCCTCCTGTCCTGCCTAATTTTTTAACTAAAGCTAACTTTACATTTTGATATAAACTATCTATTCAATATGGCTTGCTACTTTGATAGCAGCATATTTACATTTAGACAGCCTTTAGGAAAACAGCATAAACAATCCTACTAAGACTTGGGGTTCTGTTATGATCAGGTATTGCAAGCTAAGATAAACTGTGTTCCTTATTTCTCTCTCATGACCCTTCCTTACTCCTAGCCCTGAAAAATGTGTGTGTACATGTGTGCATTTGTGTATATGTGTGTGTCTGTGTGTGTTTGTGTGTGTGTGTGTGCATGTGTACATGCTCATGCTTAGATTCTGTCATCACTGAAATAATCAACCCTTGAAGTACATCGAAACTCAGGAATTATCCAAAATATATGTTGCCAAAAAACATGTGGGCTTAGGTTGGAAACATCTGTCTGTGGTTTTGTATATTCTTCTGGAACAGTAGGGGTCAGAAAAGGCAAATTCTCCTCTGATAAGACAAGCTTCCTTATTTATTGTCCATATCATTATGTATGTAATACTTAAATAAATGGATTACGCTCTTTATTAGAGGGACAGTTCTAGAAGTCCAAAGATCACCAATGGAAATCTTTCTAATACAACTAGAAAAAAAAGACTATTTATTATTGATTAATAATAACATAAATAAATTCAGCATTTTGTACCTCAATGTAAACAAAGTTTGAACCCAATGTGAGATTTACTTCATGTGAATGAGTTAAAGAGAAACCTAATTTGTAGATTTAAGAGAGCTGAGACTTGAGGTAGGCGGGGAAAGAAATATAAATCAGACCCAAACTTTTCCACTTACAGTAAAGTAAAATGCTACCTTGTTGAGATTTTAAAGTGTTCAGCAGCGAATGAAGTTATATTGCTTACAGAGTTTGAGATCAAGATGCAAGTAGCCAAAGATATCTTAAGGATCAAGTTTATGATATCATAGATTAGACTTAGCAGAAATAATATCATAAGAGGAAAAAATGCAGACTTCATCAATATATTTTTTATTTATTTTATTTTTTATTATTATTTTTATTTTATGTGTATTAGTGTACTGCCTGCAAGTATGTAAGTACACCAATGTCCTACAATGTCTGTGAAGGTCAGAAGACAGTGTCAGAACTGGAAATGAAGTTATAGATAGTTGTTAACCACCATGTTGGTGCTATGAATCGATCCCAGGACTTCTGCAAGAATAACCAGTGCACTTAACCACTTATCAATCTCTCCAGCCCCAGTTTATAAATATTTAAGTTTTTTCAATATATATTTTTGTGGAATTTTTGTGCACTTCAGACAAAACATCTTGATTATCTTCATAGCCTCTCCCTCATCTGCACCCCACTTATAGTACATTATGTCATATATATTAAGGCTTATCAAGTCAAGTTTGTGTATTCAGACATCCTTCAATGAAAGTTCATCTACTGGGGAATAACCAGTCTACCTAGGTCTCTTCATTAAAGATCCACTCTTGCTAACTGGCAGTAATGATGTGCAAAATAGTTCTTCAGCTAAGGTTGAAACCTGCTACCCATTTCCCCAGTTCTATGTTAAGTTTTTGTCTGATTGAATATCCATGGGTCTTGTGTATGCTGACACCATTGCTATAAAATCATATGAGCAAGTTCCCAGCGGCCTGGAATACTCTGTTTCCTAATGATCATGCACCAACCTGGGCTCTTACATGTGGTCACTGCCAGTGGCGGCTGCTCTTTTGTTCTCATGGGTGCCACTCCTTCGTTCTCACGGGTGTCAAGGCTGCTCCTCCGCTTGCCCTGGGCTGAGGCCACTCTTCTGTTAGCCTGGTGCAGATGCAGCTCTTCTGTTTGTCCTGTGCTGTCTCCTGTCATCGCCACTTCTGCCCCGTCCTGGACCCCAGGGCTGGTGAGGGGACTGTGTCAGCGGAGCTGCATTCAGACACAGGAGACCAGGTTCAGTGACACAGGTCTGCTTTATTGCTGGAAGGCACAAACTTATATAGGGGTAGTGGTCCAATCACAGCACAGCAGGTAGGATACCCTATTAGCATAACAGACTTAACGTCCTATCACAGAATAGCAGGTAGGATGCCTCATTAGCATACTGGATTCAGATTACAGAGCCTAGATTCCTGGAAACCACGTGACCCTGACCTTTGCAATATCTAAGTGTTGCAATTTTGGATTCCAAAGTGGTGATTAGGGAGTGGCAAGCTCTAGGCATCAGTTTCATGATCTGCCAATGGGAACATATGTCACAATGCTTTCCTTGTAGCTCCAGCAGTTGGGCCATTGCCTCGGGCCTGCTGTATGGCTGTCAATAAGACTTTCACCCTAGGCTTAAGCCTGTCTCCCACACTTACAATCTTTTAACCCCCTCTTCTGCTATGGTCCCTGAGTCATGGGTAGGTGAGATTGGATATAGAAGTCCTATCCAGGGACACTCTGTTTCAAGTCTAAAACTATCAACCCTTTGGTCAGTTGTCACCTTCTCTGTGGATCATACTCTGTTGTATGAGGAAGCTTCACAGGTGAGAACTGAGAAATGCATTCATATTCTCTCTACCTCCATTCCACTATGTTCCATGAGCCATAGGTGTAGAGGTTCAATTGGATGTGTCACTTACGGCTAGGCATTTCTCAGACACTTATTCTCTCTGTGCAGCCAGCTGTGGAACTCTGTAGATGCAAAAATTCTCAAAGAAATACCCCAAACCACATACAGACACACATCATCATCAAAAAGATCATCTACCACTCTCAAGTCAACTTTAATCCAGAGATGCAGGAATGTTCAATATATGTAAGTCAATAAATGTTATAAATTTTATAAATAGACTTAAAGAAAAAAATCACATGGTCATCTCAATATATGAGAAAAGGTCCTTGACTAATTCTAACATGCATTTATGTTAAAAATCCTAAAGGGAATTGAACTGGAGGGAACATACCTCGACATAATTAAAGATATATAAAACAAACTCACAGCAAACATCAACCTTAATAAGAGAAAACATGGAAGGATTCACAAGCATATGGAATCATAAAGTCCCAATATCATCAAAGCAACCTTGAGCAAAAAGACCAATGCAAGGGGGATTGCCATAACAGATCTCAAACTGTATTACAAAACTATAATCATAAACATAGCATGATCCTGCCACAGAAACAGTCACATAGACCAGCAGAACACAATTGAAGACCCAAACAAGAGTGCATGCAATTTCAGCCACCCAATATTTGACAAAGGTGCCAAGAACATACATTCAATGAAACACAGCATCTTCAACAAATGGTGCTGATAAAACTGGATCTCCACCTTCAGAAGAATGAAAATAGATCCTCATCTTTCACCCGGCACAAAATTCAACATTAAATGGGACAAAAACCTCAATATGAAACCAGAAAATCTGAGACTGTTAGAAGAAAACAAGGCCAAACTCTACAAGATATAGCGGTAGATAGAGACTTTCTAATTTAGACATTGGTTGCTCAGGTATTAAGGTCAACAATTAATAAGAGGGGTCTCATTAAACTGAAAATATTCTGTCCATCAAAAGAATCAAGGAATAAAATGAGGAGGAAATCTACAGTGCGCTGGATAGCTTTAGTATCAACTTGACACAACTTGGTTGAAGGAGCCTCAATTGGGGAATTGCCTCCATAAGACTGGCCTGTGGTCATGTTGTGGGGCATCTTTTTGATTGTTGAATGATGTGGGAGGGTCCAGCCCACTGTGGGTGGTGCCACCCCTGGGCAGCTGCCGGTGTTGAATAAGAAAGCAGGTTGAGCAGGGGCCAGGGAAGCAAGCCACTAAGCAGCATTCCTCCATGGCCTGTGCTCCAGCTCCTGCCTCCAGGATCCTGCCCTGAGTTCCTACCTTGGGCTCCCTGATGAACTATGACCTGGGAGATGTAAGATAAAATAAACCATTTCCTCTCCAAGTTGGTACTGGTCAGAGTATTTTGTCACAACAATGGAGAAACAAACCAGGACACACAGAGTGGGAGAAAATCTTCACCAGTTGTAAATCTGACAGTGAATTACTATCCACAATGTACAAAGAACTCAAAAAAACAAATATGAAAACAAACAACTCAACAAAAAGATGCTCTAAGGGCATGACAAGCAAGTTCTTAAAGAAAGAAATAAAAATGACTAGGAAACACCATAAACAGCGCTCAACATCATTAGTAATTAGGGAAATTCAATTCAAATCACTTTCATCTTACCACAGTCAGACTGGGTGAGAGCAAGAGAACAAATGGCACCTAATGCTGGTTGTTAGATAAAAGGTGGTAAGGGTCGGGATCACTGCAAAGCAAAAACAAAGAGGACTCCGGCAAAGTGAGAGTTTAATTAGATTTGGAGGGGTTGGTCCTCAACTCAGGTGTGAGGAAGAACCAGCAGCCTAATGGCTGCAGAGGGGTAGCTTATAAAGGGAAAGAACGAGGAAAAAGATAATATTTTTCTGCTGTTTGGGACTGTTTGGGGGGCTGCTTGCTCAGTAGAGGGCATGGGGTCTGTACCTGGTGAAGCATATTGAGGAAAACATCTACTGTAAAACATGTTTTTCTACAATTACAGAGTTCCAGGGATTAATTGCAGCTAAGGGCTTGGGAACCCTGTTTGACAGCCTGTGTGTGGGGCATGCTCTGGTGCTCACAATACATTGGTCATTAACTTCTCAGGGGCTGCTTTTGTTAACTCATAGGTGGCTGGGAGTTGGTTGACTCAACTCCTCTTAGGAAATCTCATGGTTTCTGGGTCTGGAGTCTCTTAGATCTGAGCCCTATCACTGGTGACAATGTAGAGCTCATATACTGCTGGTAGAATTATACACTCATGCAACCACTATGGAGGACTCTTGAATAAATAAAATTGGATCTACTACCATTCCTTGGCATATACCCCAAAAACTCAACCTATTGCAGAGATACTTTTACATCCATTTTTGTTGCTGTTCTTTCACAATAGCTAAGAAATGGAAACAACCTAAATGCCTCTCAATAGAGCATTGGATAATGAAAATATAGTATATTTACACAACAGAGTTCTACTCGCTGTTAAAGAAAGACGAAATAATGAAATTTGTAGGTAAAGATATAGAACTAGGAACTGTTATGCCGAGTGAATTAACAGAGACTCAGGAAAAGAAGCAATGTGTATCTCTCATTTGTGGTTCTTACTATTATCAAATTATATGTGAGTATTTATCCTGATATAATGACAAAAGCCAAGAAAAAGGAAAGGAACCATGGAGGTAAAGGGAAAGAAGGAGGCCAAGAAATGGGAAGAGCGGGAGATGTTACCAAAGGGGAAATGGGGAAATTTGGAGTAGTCAGCTGAAAAGGGAGGAGGGAACGACATGCAAGGAGCCATGGGGATAAGGGGGGGAAAAGTGCTGAGAAAGGGGATATTTAGAAGACAGGTATTATAAAGCAGAAAATGGAGAAAATGGGGTTATTTTACCCGGGGAAGAAGAAGGGAAATTAGGCAGGGAGAGAGAGGAAACAGATAAATAAAGCTTAGATGGTGTGAAAAACCAGAGGAAAATACAGGAACTGAAAACCTTGTGAAAAATACACAAACAATACCTGAGCGTGCATGCCTGTGTGTACCTGAAGGCTATGTAGCATGAAACGCAGTTCCAGACACAAGAAACTTTCCTTTGAGTTGTTGGTCAGGGTACTTCAAGACATTCCCAAAATAACACAGGCTACTGTCACAGCCCTTGAGTATCTCTCAGAACTTGAGCATAAAACCCTATTGCTGAAGACAGGACATATTTCAGACACAGGACTTGGAGCAACAGAGCTGGAAATGACCTGAAAGCCTCCTCCCTAAAGACTAGTTCTTATAGTTCTGGAGGATACTGTGCAAGACGCTAAGTTCCCTACCACTGAAAGAGCTTTAAGTACAATTAGAAAGTTGCTGATTACCTCCTAGATAAAAGTGCCACTACTACGCCAACAGAGGTGGTTGGCTCTGTCAGTCATTGTGGTTGTTGGGCTTTACAGCTGGGCTGGACTTTTGATTGATTTTCTCCCTTAGTAACTTGCATTGTATCTTCTAGAACTATGAGAGCTAGTTGTCAGGGAGAAGACTTCCAGGTCAATTCCAGCTCCATTGCTCCAAGTCTTGTGTTCGAAGTATATCCTGTCTTCAGCAGTAGGGTCTTACTTTCACGTTGCAGGAGGTAATCAAAGGCTCTGTCAATAACCTATGTTATTTGGGGAGTCTCTTGTACTACATTGATCAACAGCTTAAAAGGAGTTTTCTCTTGTCTGGCACTGTGTTTCTTGTTATGTAGCCTTCAGTTGTATGCACAAACTCGTGTTCAGATATTGTACGTCTTTTTTCAGGGTTTTCTTGATTTAATAAATTTCTTCTGGCTTTTTTTTTTTTTAATGCCACCTGAGCTTTCTTTATCTTTCGTCTCTCTCCCTGTCTAACCTCCCTCCTCCCTCCCCAGTTTAAATGTCCCCATTTTCCCCTTGATAATACCTGTCTCCTATTATCCCCTCCTTTCTTGAGTTCCTTCTTCTCCTTTACCCCCGTGGTTATATATTATTGGATTCACAAACTTTAGTGTCACATTTATTTAATAGTTGTTCCTTGCTAGGCTTTGATGTACCAACAAAACAATGAAAAAAATAATATGCAATAATTAATGCTTTGGATGTGATCAGACCATATATTTGAATATCTTATCTGAGTACTCTCTTCATATTTTAGGAACTATTTTTTTAATTTTTGAAATTTTCACAAAATATAATTTGAATAGTAGCCATATAAACTCCCTCATTCATACTTTCCCTCTCTGGCCCTCATTCAATTCAGTGTACCCCACTATATATACAAACTGCCTGTAAAGTCTCATTTATGTCCCCACATGTCCCTTAGCTTAGCACAGCCACTGGAGCCTGATAAACCTACCAAGAGTCCCATTCCTCTAAGAGACTGTCTCTCTACCTCCCAGCAGACATCAGTTGCCAAAGGTTAGGACCATTTACATAGTAATATCTGTTAGAGGTAGTGTTACTCTTAGAAGTTCAAGCATGCTTTTTTCCTATAATTAAGATTATTACATTTTAAGCATAATAAATGTAAATGTTTGAGAAGAGACTTATGTTCGCCCAGATTTTAGCATTACATGGTTTATATGTTTCAAAATATCATTCTATAATCCAATAATATTGGTAACTTTCATGATCTTTTGTACCAATTAAAAATAAATTAAAAATAAAAATTCAGACAGTAGAAATACTGCATAATGTCATTTATAGTTTCAGGTTAAAAATAGTTGAATTCACTGAAACAGAAAGTAGAATTGCAGTGGACTAAAATGTGAGGATGGGAAGACTTGGTAAAAACTTACAAAATTTTCAACAGAAATAAAAAAGCTCAAGAAATTTAGTGTATAACATGATGGCTATAGGTAATAACACTGTAGTTAAAAATGTCTAAGAAATTAGATTTTAACTATTCTCATTCCAAAGCATGTGATATGTTATGTTTGTCAAATTCCTTAAAACATGTTATAGTACATACCTGTAACAAAACTTCACTTTATACAGCATGTATTTTAATACATTTTTGGGGTTTGTTTTTCAGAAAGGGTTTCCCTATAGCTCCATCTAGCATGGGACTTACTATGTACACCAGGCTACCCTCAGTCTCATGGAGATCTTCCTGTCTCTGCCTCCCAGGTGCTGGAATTAAAGGTAAATGCCACCATACTGTCATGCCCGGCCTTAGTTTAATTATTTTTAATTGAAAATTTAAACAGCATCTTTTTTGTATAGTTACAATGATATACTTCTTTGAAAAACTAACTAGAAACAGCATTATTTAAGATTGTCTCACCCAACTCAACTTAGAGACAATCTACTTACATAATTTCCTTAGGACTTTACTGAATTGCTTAACAACCTGTATTATCATTACTCAAGATTCACAAGAAGTTGTAAGAAATAACACAAGAATATTCTAATGACTCTTAAAATTCCATGTCAAAAGGGGCCCACTGATATCTATGTTTATAAGTAGCCAAGGAGGTAATGAAGGATACCATCATCAGTAAACTGTTTCCAGTGTAACTTCCAGGAACACTGAATAGGATGTCACTGATATACTTCATATGAATTGACAGGACTGTACAAATTTCAATGAAGAACCTTCAAGTAATAAATGTTTCAGACTTCCTCATATGCATTAAAGAAAATATAAATTATATCATAACATACATAAGTCACTATTAAAGAGACTTCATAAACAATTGAGTTAACACAAAGAGCCTTGATATTTACCACATGGAACTTTAATCTAGAAAATTATAGTTTCAAGAAAACAGATTTTAAAAGTATTCAGCACTTGGTCCATTCTTGCAGCATCCTTGGGGAGTAAGAAAGCTAATTCTGAATCTCACATTAAGAACAAAGATGGTCTTGGGAGATTTTATTTCTCAGGAGAGAACTGCTCAAATAACAAGGTAGCTCAGTTTAGGTTACAAGCATTCTTATTCCTGATCACAGAAGAGAAAGCTGTGTTTGCAACACATTGACAACTCAGCTGTCTTAAGTTGCCAGGTGAGAGGAAACCTGTTCATTTTAGTACATTTTGAAAACAAAACTTAGACTGAAGAGACTTTGTATAAATTATTGAGGACAGATGATCTAACCAAATAGGAGCGATAACTGGGACCTGAAGGTTTGTTTCTCCGAAACTATCAAATCCCCTCCCTCATTGGTCCCAAACTACATAGAATGAAGTGGGAAATCCTACACTGGAGATGTGGAATACTACACAAGAGTATGGTGATGCTGACCGAGAGCCCCACCTCAGAATTGGGTTTCAGCATCCAGTGAGACCAAAAGGTATTGCCTCTGAAACTGCCAGGAAAAAAAAACAAAACAAAAAAGAAGACTGGGAAGAATGGCTGGCAAGTCACCTGAAGAGTATTTTGGTGATTAATGCTCATAGCATTAATCCTTAAAATATGTGTGTTTATTTCATAGATATGTAAAATTATATAAAATAGACATGAAGAATAGTGTTTGGAAAGCCATAGATGGAGACTTAAATACAGCCACAGATTATTTTTCTAAAATAAATGAGTTGCCATAATATAGAAAATGAAAATTAAATCATTTAGTAAATATTTCATGTTATAGTTACTACTGAAGAGGTCTATAATTTTAAAGGAAATGAGTTATTTGTGCAAGCTATGACTTGTACCATGAGCAAAAAATATATTTAAGAATTAGACATATGGACAAAACACATGAAATATTGTCCTGAATAGAGAAAAAAAATTAATATTGACACCCAGGTCTAGAGCAGCATAGTAAATGTTCTTGTTACACATCAGTTAAAAAGTAACTGCTTATTATCATTATGTATAGTTACTGTGAAACTATCAATATGCATTAATAAATACAAAATTCAAAACTATCATTATGAAATAAGTCTATATGCTATTTGAATGAGTATTTAAAAGTTATGATTTTAGGTCATAAATGTTTATATATGGAGAGAATTTACATTTTCTACTGTGACTGATTTCAGAAATTGTGTTCATACTAAGGAGTGATCTGTCATTTACACAGTAAATTTAAAAATTAGTGATGGTGAGATTAGATTAAGAAAATCCCAAACTGGGCATGGTGGCACATGCATTTAATCCCAGGCGGATTTCTGTGAGTTCTAGGCCAGGCTGGTCTCCATAGCAAATCCAGGACAGCTGGGGCTACAGGGAGACCCAGTCTCAGAAAGACCAAAAAAAAAAAAAGATAAAAAGAAAAAAAGAAAAGCCCAATCCACTGCAAACTCTTTTGAAATGCATTGTAAAATATAAGGAAAAAGTAATTTGTTTAAAACTGAGAACATATCTTAAAAGACAGTCAAATTCGTTATTAATGGAAAATAAGATTATATTGCAGATGTTTTTGGCTTATGCACTCAGTTGCAAATCTCAGTTTCAGGTAGGTTTATAGCTTAATTCATAAACTGTTTGTCTGGAATGTACATGACATTAAATTCAATCTTCTTTTTTTTTTTTTTTTTTTTTTTTTTTTGAGACAGGGTCTCCCTGAAGTCCTAGGTGACCTGAACTCACTATGTAGACCAGGCTGGCCTTGAACTCACAAGGATCCACCTGCCTCTGCCTCCCGAGTGCTGGGACTAAACGTATGCACCACTACGCCAGGCAAAGTTCAACCTTAAGTAGCAGGAAAATGCTATAATTACATAAACAACTGTTCACATGACCTAACTTTTGTTAATTATAGTAACCAAGACAAAAGGAAATTTCTTAGAATAATGCACCACCTTAGAGCACAGTGATTCTACATTTTGACTGGATTTCAGTTAACAATAAATCTTTAAATTTGCATTTAAAATTTATCTTAAAATTGTCATTACATCAATTTTAAGACATATTCACTAAAAAGTGTTTTTCCTCTTTCAGTTATATAACTCATCAGGAGAAGTTGATAAATAAAGGATTGCTGTTAATCAAGACTAGACTATGTAATTGGAAAAGTTTACTTTTGTCTCATACAGAGCTTCAGAATCTATTTGGGAGAGGATTCATTAATTTAGTAAGGATTAGTGCTAAGGGATACGGATTCAAAGTACAAAAGTTATGGAGGCAGTGTTTAACATTTGTTGCTGGCAATTCATCTGACTGTAGGGGGGGCAGGCAGCCCTGGAAGCATGCTTCCTGTCAACAGCACCATCTTCTCTTACTTTCTGGTCACAGGCATCCCAGGGCTGGAGGACCTGTACATCTGGATATCTGTTCCCTTCTGTGCCATGTTTCTCATTACCCTAGTGGCCAATTGGACCATTGTGACTGTTATCTGGTCGGAGCAGACTCTCCATGCCCCTATGTACCTCTTCCTAGCCATGCTAGCTGCCTCTGATCTGGGCCTGTCTCTCTTCACATTCCCCACCATGTTGAGAATCTTTTTGCTGGATGCACGAGAGATGACGGCCTCTGCCTGCTTTACTCAAATGTTCTTTATTCACACTTTCCAAGATCTCGAATCAGCTGTCATTCTGGCAATGGCCTTTGACCGCTATGTGGCCATTTCTCACCCGCTGCATTATCACTCCATTCTCACCAATGGTGTGATTGTCAGGATAGGTTTGGCTATTGCTGTGCGAACTTTGACTGTACAGGTGCCTCTCCCCATCCTGTTGAGGAGGCTGAACTTCTGCCACTCCAACGTACTTTCTCATTCCTACTGCCTGCATCCTGACATCATAAAGCTCTCCTGCTCTAATACCAGGGTCAACAGCATCTTTGGACTATTTGTGATGCTGTCCACCATGGGACTTGACTTCCTCCTCATTCTCCTCTCCTATGTGTTAATCCTGAAAACTGTACTGAGCATGTCTTCCCACACTGGCCGCCTCAAGGCTCTCAACACCTGCATCTCTCACCTATGTGCTGTGGTCCTCTTCTTCACACCTATGATCTGCTTATCTATGCTACACCGCTTTGGTCCTAGGCTCCCTCCATATGTCTATGTGACCTTGGCAAACATGCACTTCTTCATTCCTCCTGTGATGAACCCCATTGTCTATGTGGTGAAAACCAAGCAGATACGAGACAAAATTCGGAAGCTCTTCATTAAAAAAGCACATGAAAAAGCCCATGTCACATCTATAACATAAATCATGATAAATGGATGCAGCATTGTATGACTTCTAAAATGCTGCTTTTTACTTGTATTTACACAGATAAGAAACAATGAGTATAAGGTCAGATTACATTGTGTTTTTGCCAATAGCATGATTTAATTTTTTTCTTTCATGTTCATCCCATTTTTTGTGTATGCCATCCAAATGAGCTATAATTTCCTTTATGTAATTCTTAATTATATCAGATGTTGATTTTCTCATAAGTTAATTAAAAAAAGGTTTATTTTCAAGTATGTATATGTGTGTATGTCTGTGTTTGGGTATGTGCATGTTTGCAGACGCCCTTGAAGCCCAGAAGAGGGCACCAGATCTTGTTTGCATGGAGTTGTAGTTACAGGTGGTTGTGAGCCACCTAATGATGATGCTGGGAATCTAAATTGGATCTTCTGCAACAGCAGTATGTGGTCTTAACCGTGGAGCCATTCATCCAGCTCCATATTCTCACAACTTATTTCAGAAACGGGACTTGAATCTTTCTCTTTTGCCTTCTGGGGGATAAACCAACCTTTTACTAATATTCATACCATTTTGATCACCATTTAAATTCAACTGCTCATTTATCTTACTGATGTTTAGATGAACTTAACTCTAACTGCCACATCTTCAGTGCCTTTCCTTAGGGTTTCAGGCCAAATTGTTTAGGACTTCTTATATAGCAAAATAGATTGAATTTAGTATGTAAGAGGTGAGGACCTTCCTTATACAGTTGAATAAAAATAAGCTAGAATAATTAACTTCTAAGTCCACTTACAAACTGTGAACTCCAGAAAACGATGTAGTGTTTAGTGTGATTCTATGACAGATATAAGGAGTAGAACAAATATTAGCTAAATTGTCAACAAAGCAAACCAAATAAAGGTACTTGGTTGATTTTATCTAGGGATATAAATAAAATAGAAGCCCTTATTTGCTTCACATTCTATTTGAAGTTATAGAATGAAACTCCTCAGTATCCTGAGGACACTGTAATTGATAGGTATTTTAGTCTTAATTCAACACAATGATCTGTCCCTACATTTAAAGAGTCTTTTTAAACTATGAAATTGTCAGTACATCTCATTTTAAAATGTGCCTCTCTGTGTGTGACTTTTACGTTATATACCTGGACTTGTTCATGCTTTTATTTTCATACTTTCTCTATGAAATATGCTTCATTTAGTATAATTGTACCTATATTATCCTAATCATCTTGGTTAATATTTATCCAAAGACCTCTCTTCATGGAATCTATTAATCAACTTGCCTTCAGAAAAAAATACTGCCTTGATTTCTTTGTCAAGAATAAATAAATAAGATTATATTGCAATATGCATAGTGGTTCAAAGAAATGTTAATTTTAATCTAATTCCTTAAAAAGATTTGGGTTTGGTGCTTTCAAATGCTATTTATAGAAACTCTGGTGAGGAAAATCTGAATACAGAATTTAGGATAACCTAAAGACAGATAAAAATATCTTTATGAAATGCTAAAACACAAACCTGAACTGCTTTGGCTAGACAAACTTAAACTATAAAATGAAAAGATTAGCTTCAGGTTTGACCTGTATCCAGAGATCCATTTGCCTTTGTCCATTTAAATGGACACATACTAAGCCAGGTTTGGTGGTGCATTTAATTACAGCCAGCAGTAAGAGGCAGAGATAGGTGAATCTCTGTGAGTTAGAGGCCATAGGGAGTTCCAGACCAACTGGGGCTACAGGAAGACCCTGTCTCAAAAAGCAAAAGAAAACAAACAAATGAACAGGCAAAGGTCTGGAGAAATGGCTCAGGGCTTAAGAGCACTAGGTGCTCTTGCAGAGGACCTGGGTTTGGTTACCAGCACCCACGTCAGGCAGCTCACAACCATCTGTAACTCTAGTTCTAGGGGATCTGACGCCCTCTTATAGGCTACTCAGAAAATGTATGCATAGGTGCATATATATATATTATATATATATAATATATATAATGTATATATTATTTATATATATATAAATCTTACAGTGTGTGGTGATATATATATGCCAACAATACACTCATACACATAAAATAAAAATTAAAATTAATTTTTAAATTATACCAAAAACCTAAACATATATACCTAGTGTTAGAAATAAAATCCATGATCCAAGGACCCCATTAATACTGCACAAAGAACGCACAGACAAAGCAAAGCTAATTCAGCAAGGCAGATTTTACTTACCAGCAAAATGTTGGTCAGTCAGATCCAGACAGCACACAGGTCCAGGAAGCTTGGTAGGCTTGTATCTCTAACACAAGAGTGCAGTGTCTTTCCCATTGACCAGGGTCCAACCTCACAGTCTTTCCCAGTTGGCTAGTTTAAAAGAATCAGTGTAAAGGGAAGAAGTGCTTCAATGTTCCAGGCCATAAGCTTTACTTAAAAATCTTACACTGTATGGTGGGATTAAAAGATTAGAATTCCTTGTTATAAACCAAGTTACAATTTATAACACTGGGAGGCAGAGGCAAACAGATCTCTGTGAGGTCAAGGCCAGCCTGGTCTACATAGTAAGTGCCAAGACAGCTGGGGCTACAGAGAAAACAAAACAGAAAACAAACAAAAACAAAACAAACTAGGACTAGCCAATTTGTTACAGAAACCAGATCAACTGAGGAGGTCCTCTAACCTGCTGCCTTTATGGAAACAATCCAGAGACAGTAGCTGGTAGCTGTTAGGAATAGAGGTAAACAGAGGCACTGGTAGACAAAGGAAACAACCAAATCCACAATCCAGATTGAACTTTAATATTAGTCCAGGAAGGGTGAAGGCTGACCAACAGCTGTTGGAGCAGCCACAAAGATCCAAGGGACAGGAGAGGTTAGGTAGAGGTCAAAGTGATGTGGATTGCCCTTTGTAAAGGGCCTAGGGCCTGATTAAGGGTGCAGGAGATGTTTACAGAGCAGGAATCACTTCACAGGTAGGCTTGGTATGTCCTGGGGGGCATAGTTAACAACACTCTGATAGGGCTCATCAGTGGGAGTGCTGGTTTACCACTAGTCAGGGTAGCAGAGGAGACAGTTTTATTCAAATTCAGTCTTGGTCAAATGTGGTAAATATCTTAAGTCTCACAGAAAAGCAGTCTCAGGGGCTTTTATGGGGCAACAGATGAAAATCCCACATATAGGTAAGTTCCTGTTCTGTGGAAGATCCTCAGAGGGTAGAGACTTGACCTGACTCTTCCCAAGCTTTCCAGGCCTGGCAAAATCTTGCCTCCCTACTAACATACTAATAGGTAAAGGATGTCTCCTTTTCTTAAATTTTATTTTTAGTTGAATTTTTGCAATTTTCTTTCAATATAGTTTGATGGTATTTAGATCCCCTCCCTGATCTGCACCTCCCCCAGACATCTTTATAAATTTGTTTTTGTCTTCTATAATTTTTGTTGGCTCTGTCACAATAAAAGTAAAAATACCAAGTGTAAAAACAAGTATTGGAATTTTAGTAAGTATCCAAAAACCCAATAAAAAGGTTGTTTAAAAGTTGGGATTCTGTTTGCTTGTTTTGTTTGGTTTTCTATGTTAAAGCTCAGCTGGGTGAGTTGGTGCATGCTTTGCAGAATCAGGCAAATCTCTGTGAGTTCAAAGCCAATCTGGTCTATATAGTGAGTTACAGGTCAGTCAGGCTACATAGTGAGACTCTGTCTCAGAAAAAAGTCAGAAGTACAAATGACAAACAGGAGGGAACATCAGTATATAATGCTGTAATCTTTTGGACAGACTGGGTTGCCAAGTCTCCAGCCAGAACCAGAGATAAAATAACTGTGAGTTCTCTAGTTGTTTGTGTTGCTCAGAGCTGGGATCCAAAGGAGAGTTCAACCCTCAGTTGCGTCAAACTTGTGAAAGGCTGTCTTCTGTCTAAACTTAAATATTTTAGTGTACATTGTAAAAGAAGTTAGATTTAGAGTCTAAATTGAATTCTTCATTGATTATCATGCCCAGTATTCATATTTATAAATAAAATGTTTTTAAAGAAATAGCTGCAGAGTATATAAAACTCCTTATGCTGCTTAAGGTGTTTTATAGGTTAAATTAAAAAATGAGTGTATTTTCTGGTATTTTAAATACTCTGATCACTAACTCTGAATTATTTGGTATTTTGGAGGTCATTTTAATAAAGGACATATAAAACTGTCTTTCCCATACTTTTTGCAAACATGTTAATCAGTAAAATCCGTTAGAAACTAAATTATTGAAATAATAAATTATTCTCAATATTTCTTCAGGTTTCATATATTTTGGTCAAGAAAGTTTAGAATCCTATAACTCATCTTGTAAAGAATTAGAAAATTAATTTTATATCATATGTATATGTTTCAATAGAGTGGTGGCTCTGGTTATCTATTTTATCCTTAAACATTGGGAATATCCTTCAAATTAAACAAAGTTCTTTCCACCATAGTAGTTCTCCTACCCTGCCTCCTTTATGTCCTCTCCTTTGCCCATCCTTTCTTCTCTTTTTTCCTTCTTTTACTCTTTTCTTCCTTTCTTACCCCCACCCAAATTTTTGGAGACAGAGTCTTTCTGCTCCGTCCAAGCTGACTTTGAAATCACAACTTCTTGCCTCAGCCTCTCATCCTTGAGTAGTGGTGTTATAAATATATTCCATGCTAGGTTTATAGGTAATCTTATTAATGTTCCAGTCAACAAAAAGGAGATGAGCAAGTAAACATATATCTATGATCTGCCATTGAAAAACAAGGACAAATCTATGAAATTGAAATTTGCATTGTAAAGCCATACTGAGTTTCTCTGACTGCTCAGCCCTAAATGGAATGTCTACATCATCCCCTCCAAAGCTCAAGGAACATCGAGTCAGAGGACTGGAAAGAGTGCTGTGAAAACTGTCTTCTGGAATTTAGATGGCTGTTGAAAATGTGAACTCAGGAGCAGTGGCGACTTGCATAATCCTATACAAGAATGGGGCCATCAACATTATTCTGTCATGGATGGGGTAGCTCATATGGCCTCTTTCCTCTCTAAGGAGCTATAAGCAATAGATGGAAGCTGAGGAAGGGGAGTCATGGTCCTTGGTGGTATCACCACTGGTAAGTTGCCCTTGCTCACACCAGTACATCCCAGGACATCCATATTCTTGCAGGCAGCTGTAATTAAACTCAGAAGTCCACAAACAGACAAGCAAAAGATATGAAGGTTGCAGCGGGGACTGGTTGGGAATGGATTTGTGAGGATGGAAAGGGTTAAGAAAAGTGATGGTGTGAAAATGATCAAAGTTTGTTAAATGTATGAAATAAATAATGAATAAATAATAATCTTTACCTATATTTTCTGTATAAACATCTTTATTTATTTTTGGAAGTGTAGGTGATTTGTATTTCAGGTGTTCTCAATGTGATACAAGATACTGCTGCTCAGAGCTAACATGGCCTTAGGATGAAAAGAAAAGAAACCTGAAGCTCAGCTGTCACAAGTTCTAAGCATTTGCTATATATTCTTCTGGAAATTTGGCAAAACCTACTGATTAGCAAATCCCAGCAGTGCCTTGTGTAGTCAAATTTAATGTTGTACTAACAGCATATGCCACTGAGATTCGATGTGGGTCTCCAGGGAGGTCCTGGGTCAAGGCTTTATAATCATAGTTAGTTGGCCTTACACTTAAGGTAGGGTGCCTCTTGAGGCCCCAGCTACACAACAGAAAGATGTGTCTCCATCCTGGAGTCTGGTGAGTGATGGCAACACTTGAAGTTAGATTAGTTCAAGTTATGTCATGTGTGGATACCTGGGATGGTAGCCAAGGGAAGCATTAGTTTTTCCCACATGTGGTTTCAAATGATTTATGAGGATCTCTCATCAGAAAGGACACTTGTCTGCAGGCATAAATTCGACATTGCCTTATGTGACAGTGTTCGGTAACAATCTCTAACCTCTTTCCTCATCCAGTATCTATTCTAGAATTTCCCTTAGAATTTAAATTCAAATTTAAATCAAGCCATACAATGTTACATATTTGAACTGATAATGGATGTAATGAAAATAGAGAGAGGACATAGAGGAAGAAGAAAGGAAAATAAGAAATAAGACTTCTAATGCTCACTCTTACAGAAGAGGCCACCGCAAATGAGGCTTTCACGAAGAAGAGTGAGCTATCATACAAGCAACAGTTAAGGGGCTGGCAGTAGTAATCCGATGCTGTAAGATTCATTTTAAAAATCAAAAAGATAGGTGTTTTCTCTGTGAAGATCTTACACAAACTTAGTTTATAAAGTGTTTCTCATCATACTCAACACCTGCAGTATGGACATAAGCAATACAACAATCAGAAATCAGGAATTATAAAACTAGGTAAGATTCAAAAACTTTGCAAAAAACATCTTCAAAGGTCAGACACTGTTGAACAAGAACCTGTTTTCAAAGACAGAGACCACGATGATGAAACAGATGAACTGTGAAGAGGTCGTCAACAAGTGCCTACAAACTCCTGCTTTGTTTAAGTGGTTTCTTGCTTAAGATTCCTTATTAAACCCTGTCATAGTAGCACTTAAATGTGAGCATACATGAACATTTTTTAGTATATAACTTTTCTCCATGTTTAGGGAAATGTCAAAATCATGTGCTCCTACTTGATAAATATCAAATGAGTACATACTATATATATGAAGGTCCCTTTAAAACTGTGAAATCAAAGAAAAGGTGTGACAATTTAGTAGCCAAGAAAGCAGGTTAGGATGACATTTTATAGATAATAGCTAGTCACCAAATTTTAATTAAGAGTTTAGAACACTTCTATAACATGAACAAAAGCTATTATAAGAAAGTACAATCCTACAATGACTTAAATCTCACACTTTTACTTTATTGCTAAAGGACGTTAAAAAGTCAATTCATTCAAAGTTGGACTATTGACTTTGAAAAATACAAATATTTCCTTTTTTTCTGGTCGAACTCAGTTAAAAAACATAGTATATTTATTTTTCACTATGTGATTGAAAATGTGATGTTAAATTTTATGTGAGAGAAATAGTTCCCTCATCTGCTCTCACACAGAAGTAGAAAATACTGTGAAAATATAAACTTCTAACCTCTTAACTATCTGCCAAGTCTTTAAATGCTTAGCACTATGATTAGGTCTTTTAGGAGCAACTGTAACTTGAAACTGATTTGCACAATCAAAAAGAAAGTCAATCTTATGTTTTGATAACTTTATTCTATTAGCATTTGGCTTTCTATCAATCTTTATTCTCCTGTGAAGTTGAGCCCTGTGTCTGGATGTAGTCAGCATGGATAATGTTCAAGAAATTCATTATTAACTGTTCCTAAAATGCACTGCTGCTCCATTTTTCTTTCACTGATTTCTAACCCAGGAATCATAGTTCCTCTGCATGTGTGTGCTTGTTCTCCTGAGACATTTTAGGAAACTTCTTTCCATTGATCATAGCCAAGTATGGGTTTATAGTGTGACCAGTTCCTCACACAACTCAAGAAATTCTCCCAGGACCGATTTATACATGTGGGTTGAAGCCATACCCTGCACCTAAGCTCTTGGGTTTGAGAGAATTAGCTTATCTTTACTAATCCTCTAAAAGATGCAGACAAAATAAAGACCTCCAAGCAGACCCCGGTTTCCATCTGTGGATCCTCACCATCAGGACACATGTCCTTAGGGGTGTCTATGGAACTTTATTTCTAACAGATAATATTCTTTGGCACTTGGAAAAATGTTTCAGGGGAAAAAAATGTCTATAGAAGTCAAGACTGTGAATAAAAGTCCTCAGGAAAACAACAAAAAAACAAAACAAAGCAAAAAACCCCTTTCATCTTCAAACTGGCTGCAAGGCTGATCAACTGATTCGAAATTCAATGAATGTGCAGAGTTTGGAATGTCGCAGGTTCAGAGTCTAATTACCATTTATTTAGCCCCCTAAACAGCCACTCCTTGCTACCTCTGTTTCTGTTCTAACATCCTGTGACAAACAAACAAAAAAAACAAAAACAACAACCAAAAAAAACCCTCTTAGAAGGTATTATCCTAGCAGACCACCCGGGCTCACCAATCATAAGGCTAAGAATGTCACCAGATAGCATCTGAGGCCTATAGTAAAAAAGTCCCTCGCTTTACTATGACCCGCCTACTGAATGTATCCTCCAATGTATTTGAAAAGTGTCTTTGATTTATGACTGGTCTATGTTCTGTTACTACAAAAATGTAAGGCAACTGTTACCATGCTGGAACATGGTTATTTGGGGAAACCTAAATCTGTGTTTCCGGACCGTGGTCACTCATATTTGGCTCCAGAATAAACCATCTATTCTTTAAGGTGAGAGCTGTTTATTTTGTCGACAAGACTTTTAAAATCCTTTCAAGTTTAATAAATTTCACAGGCTTCATTTGTTTGGTGCAATGGCAACTTTTCTATATTTGTGAAAATTTCAGTGTATTGACAAACTGAAGGGGAAAGGAACATGTTTTTCTGTGTTTTGCAACGTGCTGTGGTTAACAGCCTACAAATAACCTGTGTCAGAGGCAGCTCCAGGAAATGTTCCATTTGTTCCCCATTTCTTATTTTATAGTTAATGTTCAGTGTTTTTCTCATCACGTCATAGATGACATTAGCTCCCCACCCCATCCTCTGCTAAAGTACAGTCACATGAACTCAGTTCTCCTCTCAGATAGGGTAGGCCTGCCTGTGCTTTGGTTGTTTCTCCACAGTGACTGTGACTTTTCTTCCTTTATTATTTCTGCTATATTTATTACCAAATGTATTTGTTTTTAAGTTCAGATGCCAGTTTGGATTGTGACACCTTTGCTAAACCTTCCTAGAAGTCCTGTGTCAGGTTTCTCTGAGGCCAATAGTTAACATGTTTCGGAATGATGATTTTAGATGTGTAATTCTGTGTATAGCACACTATTAGGATCAACTGGTGGAAAAGAATTAGAATTTAATGAAAACAGTTCATTGTTCCAAGATACTATAGAAGGTACTTTTCAAGAATATTTAAAAGTATTTGGGAGCTCTTATCTAATCCCTAAAATTTGAGGGTGGCCTCCACAGAAGGGGGAATGTTAGAGTAGCAAAAAGCCACATTAAAAAAAGAAAGAAGGAAAGGAAGAAAGAGAGAGAAAGGAAGGAAAGAAGGAGGGAGGGAGGAAGGAAGGATGGAAGGAAGGAAGGAAGGAGAGAAAGAACAGGAATTTGTCAGAAAAAAGTGGTGGGAGATATGGGAGGTGTTGGAGGAGAGGGAGTGGGTTTGGATTTGATTAAAACACCCTTTATATGCATGTATGAAATTCTCAATAAAGGTTTTTCAAGTTTAAAAAAAGAATATTTAGAAGTCTCCATCATTAATGAAACTTTTCTAGTATGTTCAGAAGAGAAAAACAACCATTTAATATACAGTTTTGATATATAAGTGTTATTCCCCTTGAACTACATGGCTTCAAATTTCATAGTTAATTAATTTCTTTGACAAATGTTCTTTACTGCATTAGTGACCATTTTGATAAAAGGTAAGTTTGGAGACTAGTGTATAGAATATTAATCAAGACATTTTATCTACCTTGAGGTCAATTCCTCTTGGACTAGACAGACCTTTCCTCACTTGCCCTATTCTCCCTAGATCTTCCTAACCATCTCTTTCTCCCTTCTGCCATGATCTTGTGTCCTGAGGTGCATCCCAACTTCATTAGTGTTCTTCTTACTGTTTATCCAATTCCCTCTTACAGAAAGGTTGTCAGATGAACATAAAGCGTTCCCTTATCCCATCCACACATCAACAGTATCCCCACAGCAATAGTTTGAAACATTTGTATGAAATTCACTATTTTCTGTCAGAGGGATTGCTTAATACATAGATGATAAAAGATAGATATAGATAGTAGATAGATGATGATGATAGATAGATGATAGATAGATAGATAGATAGATAGATAGATGATAGATAGATGATAGATAGATAGATGATAGATGATGATGATAGATAGATGATAGATAGATAGATGATGATGATAGATAGATAGATAGATAGATAGATGATAGATAGGTAGATAGGTGATAGATAGATTAATTG
Organism: Nannospalax galili; assembly: GCF_000622305.1. Taxonomy (NCBI): domain Eukaryota; kingdom Metazoa; phylum Chordata; class Mammalia; order Rodentia; family Spalacidae; genus Nannospalax; species Nannospalax galili. The sequence continues at coordinate 434,653 of NW_008335836.1, read as the reverse complement.
CAAAGTTATTAGTCTTTCAAAGGAAGAAACTGTATATCACCTTGATTATTACTAACATTTATAATATAGCAGGAGCTCTGTAAATGTGAGATTCCACTGAATATATTTTTTCTAAATATGAATGTTGTCTAGACTTTATCTTTAATTCGTCATAAATTCATGTTATCAAACAGTTTAGTGAATCTCACAATGAGGAGTAAGAAAGTATTTAAATCAAGTGAACATGCAGAAGAAATTCAAACTTACTGTGATAACTTTCTGACACTATTTTTATTTGTAATGTCTCGGACCCAATTTAAAACAAAAGTTACAGCTGATAGTATACTTTAATAATAATTAATATAATTTATACTGTAATTCTCCCTCAGTCATTGAGCACAATTCTCCATATCTAGCTCAATTTGGAAACTTACCTGCATTCTCGTACTAGATATACTTCATGCATGTGCTTCCTATTTTATCAGAATGTAGTTGTCCTTTATTCTCTCTCTCTTTGAGTCAGGGTCACCCTGTAATCACAGATGGCCTAGAACTCACTGTGGTAGACTAGGCTGGCATTGATTTCAAAGTGATATGCCTGACTTTGCCTCCCCAGTCCTGGAATTAAAGGTGTGTACCATCAAGCCATGAGAGGTTGTCCTTTTCCATTTTCAAACTTTGAACTACTTTCAAACAGAGAAGGGAAGTTTGTTTATGTTAGTAATCTAAACGTGCTATTTAAAATGAAGGTCATGAAGAGAATCTGCATTATTTTCCAGGAAGTATATCTGAGAGAATGGAATTTAGCACCACAAACAGGAAAGAACAGAATTAACCAGCAGCCAGAGCAGTGGTGCTGTGTGAGTTAGCACCAAAGGAGAATGCTGTGAAAACACAGTTATTTCCTACTTTTATTTTTCCAGGACATTCCTCTTTCAGAGTTATGGAAATTTCAAAACACAGTAATGCCAGCAACTTTCTCTTCATCCTGATGGACCTGCCTGGTCTGGAGACTGCGCATTGCTGGACAGCCATTACCATCTGCCTTATTTACATTCTTTCTGTGCTGGGCAACATCACCATAATGTACATAGTGAAGTCTGTGCCCAGCCTCCACACACCCATGTACCTGTTCCTTTCCATGCTGGCAATGGCTAATCTGGGCCTCTCAGCATCTACTTTGCTTTCAATGGTAGCTGTCTTTCTCCTGGGCCAGAGGATGATAGGAGCTGCAACCTGCTTTGCTCAACTCTTCTTCATCCACACGTTCTCAGTCATTGAGTGGGCTGCTCTCTTGGCCATGGCTTTTGATCGCTGCGTGGCCATCCGAGAGCCTTTACGCTATGCCACCATTCTCACGACCAAACACATAGGGGCCATTGGACTGGCGGTCATAAGCCGCAGCACTGTCCTTCATCTGCCCTTGCCGGTGCTCCTGGAAAGGCTGGCATTCCAGCCAGTCAGTGCGCTGTCGCATTCTTATTGCGTCCATCCTGATGTTCTGCGACTGTCCAGTTCCAGCACTCTTGTCAACAGTGGCTGGGCATGGATGCCGTGCTCATTCTTCTCTCCTATGTGCTGATCTTGAAGACGGTCTTGAGCATTGCTTCCAATGCTGAACAGTTGAAAGCCTTCAACACCTGCATTTCCCACATCTGTGCTGTCCATCTCTTTTATACCCCCCTAGTTAGCCTGTCTATGATCCATCGCTTTGGGAAAAAGCTACCAGCTCAGGTGTACATGCTTCTGTCCTATCTGCATTTTCTTATGCCTCCAATGCTCAACCCTATTGTCTACAGTGTCAAAACGAAAGAGATCAGGGTCTGCATTCTAAAGATGCTCCATCCCAAGAAGCACTGAGTCACAGACATGAAGTGTTGTTGGATGATTTCTCAAAGACTGACTGACTGAGGACATCTCAACTGCATAGCAGAGTTTTGCTTCCAATTGATCCATCTGTCAATTGATAATTTAGAAATATCGACTAGAGTGCAGCATGGTGTCTCACAGCATTAGAATCATAGCTGTTGCATGAAAAAAATCATTATGTCTTATTCTATAAAAATTGATTTCATCTTTAAAGAAAAAAATGTAGGAAGGACTGGCAGATTCTCAAAGGTATGTATACACTGGTATCTAAAAGTAGGTATAGTGCAAGACTGAGTTTAGAAAAATCTAAGATCAACTTCAGAAAAATATCTAGAATTCTACAAAAACAAGCTCAACAGGGTATTACTTCATTGTACTGAAACATTGGTATATACATTCAATCAAAATTTATCTTTCTTGTTTGTGTAATAATCGTAGATAGAGATTACTTCTGAAAAATGTAACTGAATAAAATATTCTAAAATATAATATATATACTAAAAGAAATAAAGATCTTAAGTACTGAGCTGCAGTGTCTCAAACTATAAATATTCAAAATGACAATTCTTCACACTTCATCACTTGAAAAGTGGGCAGAAATAGTTGAACTGCTTCCACAAGCACTGTAGTTTCTGTGAAACTATTACAAAGTTGCACAACTGGTCACACACAGAGAATAAGTGTTTGTGATTTGCCCAGCCCTAAGTGACATATCTACAGTGGACTCTACACCTAAGTCTCATAGAACGTAGGGGAGCAGGGGGTGGAATGAATGCTAATGCATCTCTCAACTCTCATCAGCAATGCTTTCTCATATAAGAGAGAGTGATGAACATTGAAGGCCACAAGTGACCAAAATGCAGAGAATTAGAGGCTGCAGAGTACATGTCCCTATAAAGTACTCCTATATTAAAGCTTACCCACCCAGAGCTCAGGCACCATTGCGGAAGAGGGGGCAGAAAGACTATAAGAGCCAGGAGTGGTACATGACCACAAGAAAGGAGTCTTCTAAGTGGCTAGAAACTTAGTCATATGAATTTACAGCAATGGTGATGGCAGGTAAAAGAATCATGTAAATCCAACCGGACAAAACCTTCCATAGAACTGGGAAGAGAAGTGGGAATCCCCAACCTTAGATGAGGAACTATTAGCAGTTGATCACTGCTGGGGTGTTGGGAGCTTCTATTATTACGGGCACAGCCATTGCTGCCTTAGGCTGTGGCAGCTTGCCTTGACTTAAGCATTGGAGAAAGAATGCTTCCATCCTGGGAGTTTCCCTGCTCTCTGCTTCTGTGGTCTGAGTTGACAGGCTATGCTTCCCTGATTAATTGGCAGTCTTGGAAACATAACTAAAGAGTTCTGTTTCAGTTTATGGGCACTGGAGTTTCTCAGCACCATTAGCTTGGTTTCTATATAGAAATAATGAATTATAGTAGTTGCTAAGAGTAATCACAAACAGTACATCTTATATCTAAGATATTGTAAATATTATGTAGCTGAATCTTGGATACTGTAAACGTTGTGTGAGTTTCGGTTGGTGAAGTAATGTAATCTTGGTGGTAACATAATGTATCCTTGGTTATTCCTTGGTTACCTTCTGTTTAGTGACATATCCTTAGTTATTCCTTGGTTACTCCAGATCTAATTCCTATATAAGCTTGCTTTAGTTAACAATAAACATGCACTGGCACATAGACCTCTGCATTCCCTGCATCCTGATTTCTATCCATCAGGGTCTCCAAGCCCTTCAGGCTTGGACTGTGGTCACTGCACCATGACACTGGGGGAGGGAGAGTTGGTCCTTAAGGGTGTGGTGCAAGATAGGCTTAACAGGCTACAATGGATGAACTCACAATATAATTTTTAGGAAAGCTCATCCTACAAGTCTGCTTACAACACCCAATGTTCCCCCTTCTCTGACAACCCTTCCTGATACATCGGATCCAGCCTCAATGCACTGGGGATGCATTGGTTACCCACATGCCATAGTGTCTATTTGTCGGACAAGCCTTCTTCATGATCTCATACCTCAGGAATGTCTAATTCACTAATGTTTTATATTAACTTTAACAACTTCATTGCACTATCATTGATGTAAGATAAATTAGTATTTGTGGTGTTCAATCTGATAAACTTTTTAAATGTGTACAATTTTGGAGCCATATAACAACCAAGATAAATAATGTATCTGCCAACAACATATGTTTCCTGCTGCTCATTTACAATTCTCTGACCCCTTTCCCAACTAGACATCTTTGTTTTTTTTAATTTTTTAAAATTTATTATCTTTATTTTATGTGTATGTGTGTATTACCTGCATGTAGGTAAGTACACCTGTGTCATGCAATGCCCACAGAGGTCAGAAGAGGCTGTCGGATCCCCTAGGACAGGAGTTATGGACAGTTGTTAGCTGCAATGTGGGTGCTGGGATTCTAACCCGGGTCTTCTGAAAGAACAACCAGTGTTCTTAACCGATGAGCCATCGCTCCAAACTCCCAACTAGACATCTTAAACAGACTAGTTTATATCTTTCTAGAGTTAGAAATAAATGTATTGATTAAATAGATTTTTTAAAATGGTTTCTTCCCATGAGCAGGAATATATTGATATTGATCCCTGTGTTTATTTGTGAATAAATCAAATATTGTCTTTCAACTTAGAGATATCTCAATATTTGCATATAAATTATTGAATGATAATATTTTAACATCAAATTTACTAGCATAGGTACATACTTCTAATGGATATTATTTTGATTCACCTTGTTTACTTATGAAGACAAATTTTATTAGAATTACAACTTTTTTCTTCCCATGAGTTCAAAAATATTACTCATTATTTATGATTTCTTTCTCTGTAGCATAAAAGCTGAGCCCTAATTTTATGATGTATTTTCTCATCAATTCATCCCTCATTGTTTCAAAATTGCTATTCTATATTAATATCAGAAATAAGTTTACCACCTCATGTACAAAGTACATTTTTTAATGTTTAATTTCCAATACCCAAAACCATGTTCTGAGGTTACCGAGATCAGTTTCAGATGTTGAGGTGGTGCAGGGTTTTAAATTCAATTAATCTTAAGTCTTAAAGTATACAGCACTGACATAAAAAGGTACTTCTAATTAATGTGCACCATATCACAAAAGATATCTGTACCATAACAATGTTTCAAATTCTAATTGTCTGAGTGTTGTAGGGGCTGAGAGCCTCTATTATATTTGTTCTGTATTTTTTTCTCCCAGTGATGGTCTCCTTGAGCATTATTTGTTTTTTGCTGTGAATTTCCAGGTTAGTATTTTGTGAAGACCTCAGGTGGACCCCAAGGACAATTTTAAAGATTCCCTCTATTACAACTTCCTACCCAGTAGTTGTCTGTTCTAAATTTTGAAATTGGGACTCTATTTTTTTTCCAGTCAAGTGCTACTTAAAAAAATATTCTTTGAAAACGTCATATATATAAACATATCTTCCCCCTACCAGTTCCCCCATGAGGTCCCCCAACATATCTACTTCCAACTTCATATTCTCTTCTTTTCATTTTTATTTTTTTAGCCCACCAAATCAAGTTAGTGTTGCCCACATGTGTAGGGGTGTGGGTATCATCTGCTGGGACATGGACAACCTTTGGTTACTCCCCCCCAAAAGTGACCCTCCCTTCACCAACAGCCATCAACTGCCAATAGCTCCTCTGTACAGGTAGAGCCTTGGCAGCCTATACCGCCCCCCTCCCATTCTGGAACTTTTTACTGGCTTGGTCTTGTGGAGATCTTATACAATGGCTGTTGTCTTCATGTGTATAACAGCCATGTAGAATTTCACAACATTCCTTCCCATCATACAGCTTTATGTCTTTTCTGCCTACTCTTCTGTGATGTTTCCTACCCCTGGGTTTGGGGGTTGATACAGATGTGTCATATATTGCTGAACACTCTAGGTTTCTTAGTCACAGCACATTGAAGAGTTGTGAATCTTCGTGTGGGCCACCACCTATTGCAATAATGGGCTTCTCTGACCACGGTTGAGAGCAGCAGAAATCTATGACTATAAACATAAATATTTAGAAAGCATTAGACAGTGTGACTATAAAAACAAAAACAGTGGATTCCTCTCTTGGGCCTAGGAACTCTATAACCATGTTTTTTTGATGTTATTACAGTATCAGGCACAAATTATCTGAGGTGGAGCATATATATATATATATATG
>NW_008335836.1:421938-428573 GCF_000622305.1 Nannospalax galili | reverse complement strand
ATATATATATATATCCACAAGTACATCAGATTTCTTTCTTTTTATACTCATGTTGTAAGACAGAGAATTTAGGAAACGTGTTTTAGAGGGAAAAAGCATCAGCTATCTTTTTTTGTATTTAATGTTATGGCTAACTTGGTGATTTCTATTGAACTGTAGCACTATATTGCCAAAGTTGAACAATGTGCCATTTTATTAAATATTCATTATTTATAGTGAAATAATAGAAAGTTTCTTTGCTGTATTTATATAGTCTTAATGACAATAGTTTATTGTTTAATGTAAACTTTTAAAGAAATATAGGACATTATTTTCATATATAGGAATATCGTGTATTTATTTTAAAAATATTTTTATTGAGCTTTTGTACATTTCATACAACAGTTATTAATCAAATTAAGGTCCCTTCCCCAATCCATGCTCTCATACCTCCCACCAGCCCTCATGTAGTCTGCCATACATGTCACGTCCCATCCAGTCAAGCATTTTACCTGATGTCCTTAGGTGCAAGTTCATCTACTGGAGCCTATTCAGCCTAGCTAAAGATCTTAATAGAGTAAACTCTAGTTATCTGAGGACTGGAAAATGTTCAAAGTTTTTAATGGGATATTACATTTAGTCAATATAATATTTTGCATTAGATTCTTTCACTATTCCAGTGAAATCATTGAAATTATTCAGAGGCTAAACAGCAGACTCAGAAACTCTTGTCTTGGGTTAGGTTTCAAACACACAGTTTATCTCCAAAATCATTGTTGTTAACTCACAAATATTGTGTTATTGTATTGCATAGACATGAAAAATAGTCTCAAAATCATGTGCCAATGGGGAAAGAACTTGCAAGCAGTGGAGATAATTTAATTCAGGTCTAGAAGATATGGAATCTTGTCCTCTCCAACAGAATAATGACATTTTAGACATATTTTAAGGGACTCAGCAACATTAAAAAACTCAGATTTATGCACCGTCACGATTTCCAGTCACAACAGTTTACAAATCACTTGTAAACTATGTTTAGCAGTGACATGGTTAAAGTTGTTGCTGTCTCCAATTCAATGGTCCCTGTTGTATGTATCAGGGGATGACTTGCGTATTGGCTAATTTGCTGTAAAATTACTCTTTGCTGAAGACTCCTGGCCACTAGACTCCTGAGGAAGGGAAATGTTCTCTGTCCCTATTTCTTTGTGGGTGAGTTAATAGAGTTTTTTAAAACAAAGGACTAAAGCCATATGCCAAGATTAATATCTGGTAAAAAGTTTGAACTAAGTAATTTTCATAATTGAAAACAAATTATTGGGGATTTCGAGGAACAACAACAAAAAAGATGTTTTATCTTCAGATACCATCGTGGAGCAGGTAGAAGGGTTTCCTAATGAACTTATCAGATATGCGTACTGAAGCAAAGTATGAAATTGGTCGATAGACTAGCAACTCGCCAACAATAGTTTCCATGCCTTAAATGCATCATGATCTGCATGGCCATGAACTTCTAGACATGTAATTCCACGCACCTCCATAGGCATCAACTCAAATTAGGAAAAGTTTAGTGACAGAATGACAATATGGAGTTGCTGACTTGGGGAATAGTCCAATGTCCTTTTCATTCTCTTAAAATAGAGGGTATAAGAAATGTGAAATGAATCAATAAATCTAGGATGGTCAAGGTTAAATGCAATATCTCTATATTCTTGAATAATTATCCTTGAAAAATTACCTTGCATCTTTATAGTATAGGGAAAATAAAGACAAATCAGAATAGTTTTATTTACCTTCTAAATAATAATGTCAGAATATTTTCATTCTGCCATTTTAACTTACCATTATACAATGCTTTGTGATTTATATATGCTGTAGGAATTAGTATTCTAATTCCTTTTTGTTGATCTGAGAAGACTAAAATTAGTATGGTGCTGTAAAAGAAAGTATCTACATGTTGAACTATCATCTATCTATCTATCTGTTTATCTATCTATCATCTAATTTGATATATAGATAGACATATCTAGGTATATAGCTGTATTAAATATATATTCATAAAATTAAGAGAATTATTTTTAGATATGAAAATTCTTTCTTATTGCTTTCTTATTTTACTATGGAAGAAGGCTTCTTGTTCTGAATTCTATAGACATCAGCCTTGAAAAATCCAACATGGCTTTTCTCTATTTCTGTCCTATCCTACCCTAATAGACTGAAAATTTGCTAGCAAGCCAAAAGGGGTGTCTCTCCAAAGGGGGAAATCCATAGTATGTTCTTAACATTTTGTAGAAATATCTCATCTTAAGTCCTAGTTTTCTTCAACTTTATTTTCCCTTGTTTTTATATTGCGGCTAAGAGCCAGAAAGAGATGGCCTGAATTTTCTATCATATTCTTCTTCTTCTTCTTCGTAAAATTAAATCCCTTCACCCAACAAGTATGAATAAATCATTTAAACAACAAAATGACTATATACACTCATAAACTGTCTTCTAGGTAATATCTGAGCATAAAAAACACAGAATGAGCTGGTCCGTGTGTAGGAAATTTTGCTGTCTATATGCATATGTCTTTTCTTTCCAAAGGCAAAGTGAAGCAAAGTCAAGTATTCCACTAAGGATATTTGTTGTACTTATGTCTTTGCATATGCAATCCACAGGCAAATCAAGAAATCTTTTTGTTTATTGAAGGGATATTTTTCTCTAATTTCAAGAAATAAGGCAGGTGCTTATATGAATAGTATCCAATCATATAGAGCTTTGAAAGGCTTTGAATGCCCAATTCATTCCAGTCGATTTCCTAAATTATTTCATTCTCTCTTTCATATTTTCTTCAGCTTCCAACAGCAACATAGTTTAGTACCCATACAGATTGCATTAGTAAAGAATTGGTATTTTTCCAATAAATACTCAGGAACTTCATGGATCATTATTTATTACAATCAATTTGGGGTGCTTAATGATCTATAGTAAAAACATCTGCATTTGTACAGGAATATGCTTCCTGGAATCATCTTAGAGCTTCGTTTTAAGGATAAAATTTTGTGTCTAAAGCAGGCCCTCCCCTCTCTTCCACCTGTTTTAATGGGGCTTTGACAACATTACAGTCAGTGTCTCTACAACAATCCTATACCAGTTGATGGAAGCAGTTCAAACTTTTGTGGGCAGCTAAATTACCTCAAGGCATTACTGAAACTTCAAAGGCTGGAATTCAATTGAGAGAACACTAGGGGTTAAGAGAGACCTGAAATGATACATTTTTACAAGCTCTCATTTATAGTAACAGCACTAAGCCCAGATCACCAGTTTCAGAGTAAATAAAGATTTAGTACAGCAAGGAGTTGGCTCTCAATCTGCAAGGTGACATGAAGTGTTCTTAAGGGACTGAGTTGACTTTGGTGGTCTAAGTTCTCTTGCCACAAATATCCCCTCCTCAAAAAGCTATTCCATGAACTTCCAATATAATTAACAGTCCCTTTCCTTTGATCTGCTTTGTCTACTTTTTGAAGCAATTTTGCTTATAATGGTTATTTTTTCTTTTATATGGGGACTTTGTTATTCTTTCAAATCTCTCACCCCTGCATCTAAAACATTACTTAGTGCAGGTTAATTACTATATAAAATCACAAACATTTAATTAAGAGGTAACAAAGTAAATTACATGGGGAAAACCAGAAATGATAATCATTCAAGAAATCAAAGAAACAGAAATGATGGGCAATTTAATATGTTTGATTTAAGAATAAGTTTTGTAATACCTGGAGTCCATTCATTAACATTTGATGTTTGACTGCAGATATTGACCAAATATTCAGAATACAAAACAGGAGGTGACTTAATTTTATTTTCAGGTTTGCCTCCTCCTTTTACTATACAAATGACAAAATTATAGACTTGAATTCTTAACAAGAGTTTCTTAATTCACAAAAATTAATCTGTCCACAAATGAGAGTTGAGGGGTTTTAAAATGGTACATGTAATATTGCTTTATGCAGTGCTTTAAGGGACGGGCATGTGCAGTGAATCATACTAGTATATTTTCATCTGCAGAAGAAAAAGCATTCATTATGATGATCCTTACTGAATTGCATGGCAAATGAGAGGAACAGATGATATTATTAAGGTAAAATTAATGTAGTTTTAGAAAAAAATGAATCACCAACTAAATACATGATTTAATAAGTTCCCTGAAAGTTGAACCTGTCTTTGTTTGCTCTTTTGTAATACTTTCCTTCAGGATCCTACAGAAACCTTGTTCTGTCCTCTATGATTAGGAAGGAAAGCAAAAATCTTTCAAAGCTAGTTTTGTAGTCAAAATATTAAACTTTGAGTGGATTCAATATAAGGAGTTAAGACATCAAGAAATGAAAGAGAAAAATGGGAACATAGGGCAGAAAAAAGTGTCACGTTCAAATCACTTCCTAGCTCTGAAAATTAGTTTACAAGTGTATTTGAGCCCTTGTTCTTAGAGGAATAAGACACATTTTCATTCTTGTGGGGGGGGGTCATAGTTGAAAATTCTATGTTTCAAAAGCATAGAATGAGATGAACTTTAAGATGTCTAGTCCAAATGAGTAAAGAGGGGCTGAAGAGATGACTCAGTGGTCAAGAATAGTGCAGTTCTTCCAGAGGACCTGATATCAGTTCCCAGAACCTACGCGGCAACTAACAAGTATCTGCAACTCCAGCTCAAGGGGAATCCAATGCCCTCTTCTGGCGTCTGTGGGCACTGCAAGACATGAGTGCGTACACTTCCATACATGCAGCCAGTATACTCATACACAGAAAAAAAATAGTAGGCATAATATTTTAAAAAAAAACAAAATGAGCAAAGAAAACTTCCATTTAAAGAATGGCTCATACTGATGCACCCCCTTAGAGGACTGTCCATGTATGTATAAAAGTCTAAAGTCTTTTTACTTAGTTTAGCATTTCAAATTACATATGCATTTACACTACATTTGTGTGTTCACGTGAGTGAGTTTGCCTGAGGAGGGAATTTCTATCTTCTCTCTTGCTTTAATTATGAAAGAAGAAATATTTGTAAAACCGTCCTCTTAACTAAAATATAGGAGTCTCTAATGAAAGACAGGATAAAGAACTGAACAGGAAGGGAGAACACCTGAATTCTGGCTCCAGGTCTGATGCAACAGCTATGTTAGAGACTTGAATTCACTTCCCCATGTGTACAATGAAGATGTAAATCAATATGTTCTTAGTTCCTTTGTAAGACACACTGCAAGTTCTGATTTAGGGATGACTGTCTCACATAGCTCCTTACTATGTACATAAACTTTCTTCTAATCACTAACCAAATTAATATTTGTTTAAAAAAGACATGTTTGCTTATGAACTAGATGAAAGCTGGGATAATTTTCAGGGCTGATTGTCAGAGAAACATTTTTGAAGAGACTTTGTAATGTACAACTTTCCTGAAGTTCTAACCCACCACCTCATTTGGTCCCAGGCCTTGTGAATACACTTGCTCCTGCAGTCCTTCCACAGAGTCATCATGTCCCATTCCAACCAGTCCAGCACCTCTTTCTTCCTGTCTGGCCTCCCAGGCCTTGAAGCTGTGTATGTATGGTTCTCCATTCCTTTGTGGACCATGTATACTGCCTCTCTGGCAGGGAACATCCTGATCCTGTGGGTGGTGAAGTCAGAGACCTCCCTGCACCAGCCTATGTACTATTTTCTGTCCATGCTAGCAGTGACTGACCTGGGCCTGTCGGCCTCCACGCTTCCCACCATGATCACCATCTATATGCTGGGTGTCAAGGAGGTGGCAGTGGACACGTGCCTGGCCCAGCTCTTCTTCATCCATACTTTCTCAATCATGGAGTCCTCTGTGCTGCTGACTATGGCCTTTGACCGTTTTGTGGCCATCAGTAACCCCTTGCGGTATGGCACCATCCTCACCAACCCCCGGATTGCCAGCTTGGGCCTGGCCATTGTGGTGCGCAGCATTGGTCTCCACATCCCGGCCCCCATCATGCTGCGGAAGCTGCCTTACTGCCAGAAGCGTCAGCTCTCCCACTCCTACTGCCTGCACCCCGATGTCATGAAGCTGGCCTGCACTGACACCCACGTCAACAGCGCCTATGGCCTCTTCGTGGTTCTTTCCACTCTGGGTGTGGACTCGGTGCTCATTGTTCTCTCCTACGGGCTGATCCTCTGCACAGTGCTGTCCATTGCCTCGAAGGCTGAGCGCCTGAAAGCGCTCAACACCTGTGTCTCCCATATCTGTTCTGTGCTGCTCTTCTACACCCCGATGATTGGGCTGTCCATGATCCACCGTTTTGGGAAGTGGGCTTCTCCGTGTAGCCGTGTACTGCTCTCCTATCTGCACTTTCTCACACCTCCAGTGCTCAATCCAGTTGTCTACACCATAAAGACCAAGCAGATCCGGCTGAGGATGCTACACATCTTCCAGTCAGGTGGACCCAGCATCAGGGGTACCCGGGGTCACTAAATCTTTGTTGGGGATGAAAAACACAAGAGACACAGTTTCTTGTCTATGTATTGAGACTCATGGGGGATTTGTTATTGATTGATCACAATTCAGGATCTTTGCAGGTATATAAATAGACACATAGTATTTTTTTGCTAATTAAATCACCTGGTTTCCCTACATGTAAAATCATATTAATAGTACTACG